>NC_046169.1:36898767-37111267 GCF_011064425.1 Rattus rattus
GCTCTCTATCCATTCATCAGTTGATGGACATCTAGGCTGGGTCTATATCTTGGTTGTCCTGAATAGTGTTGCAAGGATCTCTGTGAAATGCTGACGTAGAACCCTAAAGCCTCCAGCAGTGGTATAGCTCTGTCAGATGACAGTTCTGTTTTTATTTGTGTGAGACACCTCCATACCGATTTCCACAGTGGGCGTACCAGTTCTCACGCCTACTAGCAGGGAGCAAAGGTTCCACACTCTCCCATTCTTTCCAAATATTTGTTGTTTACTTTGCTAAGGTATTCATTCATTCATTCATTCATTCATTCATTCATTCATTCATTCATTGTGTTATGTGCATGTGCCTGCATGAGTTTATGTAAACCGTGTGTGAGTGCAGATGCATGCAGAGGCCGGAAGAGGGAACAAAGCCACTGGAGCTGGCGTTACAGGCAGTTGTAAGCTGCCAGGTGGGCTCTGGGAACCGAACCTGGGTCCTTTGCAAGAGCAGGAAATGCTGTCAACTGCTGAGCCACATTTATATCCCTCTGTTATTTTCTTGATGTTGGCCTTCTAGGATGAGATGGAGTCACAAATTATTGTTTACTTACTAACTCTGATGGCTAAGGATGTTGAGCAATATACTCCCCACATATACACATATACATATACACATGTGTATACAATATATGCATGCATACATGTGTGCACATGTATGTACATACATGTGCACATATACATATGTGTATATACATACATGCATACATACATATGCATATATATGTGTGTGAGTGTAGTTTGTGCTGTTTATGTGTGTAAATGAAACTATAAGGAGGACCATTTGAGGGGATGGAGATCTTATGTGTGTGTATATACATATGTGTGTATGTATACATATATGTATATGTACATGTATATATACATATGTGTGTATGTATGTGTACTGTGTGTGTGGTGTATATGGTAGGTGTGTCTGTGTGTTGTGTTTGTGTACAGATGAAACTATAAAGAGCACCATTGCAGGGGATGGAGGTCTTGAGTGTGTGTAGAAATAAGCAAGAAGATGTCAACAGAACGGAACACATTAGGTGTGGCAGCAATGAAGGAAGGTCCCACGGGAGCCGGGTTTTGTTTGGTTTGGTTTGGTTTTTGGTAGATATTTGCTGGCTGGGCCCCTTTTAGTTGCTTACCTTTCTTCTGGGAAGTAAAGATCTGCAGCAGGATCTGGATGCACCTTAGAACTCATAGCCTTTGGGGGGTCCCTGCCAGCTGCGGCCATTTTTATGTAATCAGTGTCTCTGAATTTTCCCAGACCTAGTTGTCTGGCTCCAGCCGCCAACTTGGATCTACCACTGTTGATTCAGTCTGTAACACATTTGGGACCCTGGTGGAAAAACTCTACGAATTTTGGTTGTCATCTGCAAACTTCCTCTTGAAGCTTTATGAAGCTTAACAAACACCAGTATCGGCATTTGCAGATAGGATCAAAAGCTTGAAGAAGAAAGCCAGACAGCAGCTATTTAAGGGAAAAGCTTCACGGCCACTGCTGTGGTCCAACAGGAGGTTCTGTGTGGAAAGAGCAAAACAAAGCAGACATCCTTGTCTGTGAGTTGAAAGTGAGTTAAAAGAAGTGGGCTTTGAACGGAAGGAGTTTAAAGGCACTCTATAATTTCTCTTGCTTATGTTTCCTGCCTTCAAGACAGGGGCTGGGGATTAGGGGGTGATGAGTGGGCAAAGTGCTCATTGCACAAGCATGAGTTCAAATCCCAGCACCCATGGAAAAAGATGCTGGTGCTTGTCTGTGGCTTCAGTGCTGAGAAGGAGGAGGCAGGGGGATGCTTGGCACTTGCTGACTAGTGAGCATAGTGCAATCTCAGTGGGATCCAGCTTCAGAGAGACTGTGTCTCAAAAATAAGGTGGAGTCAAGGCAGGTGCTATCTTTTGAGCTGGCATCCATCTCTCTCATAACTGGTGGCGGTCACACAGGCATTGGCTTTGAGATGACTCACGAAGCCTTTATATTCTGTGTGCTGGGCTTCCATGAGGATTTGTGAAAATACTGACTTAGAATTATTAAGATCTTCCACCTGATAAAGCTTATGGATGTCTGTGTGTGTGATATATGTGTGTTTATGTGTGTATATATGAGTGTGTGCATGGGATGTGCCTGTGTGTGCACACATACACACATGACACACATATGTGTCAGATCTGTGATTACATATATATGTGTGTGATTAGGTGTATATATTTGTGTGCTATTTGTGTATCTGTAGACACACATATGTGCATGTATGCACATTCATATATGTACAATATGTGTATATACACATGTATGTGTCAAATTTATGATTACATGTGTATGTGTGTGCATATGTATATATGTGTGTATGTGTGTGCTTGAGTGTGTGTGTGTTTGTATGTGTGTGAATGTGTGCATGCATGACATGTGCATGGTGTTGCAGTAGATTTGTTTACTCTCTTTCCGGATAGACAAGCCACCCGGGTGACTTAGGAATTCAGCAGGCCTGGGGGAGAGTCAGGTTGATGCCAGTGGAGATGTAGTAACATGTACACATGTTTGTAATGAATGGAGATTGTAATAGAGTGTGACAAGTACGTAATATTTAATTACAAATTAATATAAAATTACACGAGTATGACTGTGTGATGTGGCGTAACTAAATATATCAAGTCTATTATGCTAACCATACATAACAGTGTATTATCCCATATATATTTATACACACATATATAAAATAACAAACACACTGTAGAGGACCTATGCTGTGTGAATACACCTATAATAAATATACACTGTGTGCAAACATTTAAATGTACAGTTTTTGGTTACAGCATAGGTCCTTTGTAATCCTGAAGGAAGGGCTTGAGAGGGGCAGGGCAGAGAGCTAGCACCGAATCTCAACAGTGAGAGAGGGCTTTAGTGAAAGTCCTACTGTTTAGTGTGGGGGAGGGTTCCAAGGGATGGAGGGAGGTGAGATAGTGGGGGATGGGTAAAGGTACTGAGGAGGGGGCCCATGGATAACAGTTGGTGGAGCGGAGCAGATCAATGGTAGACAGAGTCAGTCGCTGCCTGTGGCCATGCACAACACCAGGGTGTAGAAGGAAGTCCTGGTGTCTACTTCCAATGATAACAACATGTATGCATAAAAAGTATTCTGCCTTTCACAAACTTCCCATGATTGTTCATGTGGGAAAGTACATTTTTTAATGTGTATTATGTGTGTGAGTGTATTTTTGTGTATGTGAGTGTACGTGTGTGTGTGTGAGGTATGAGTGTGCACATTTGTGGGGGGTGAGTGTGCACATTTGTGTGTGTGGGTGTGAACATGCACATTTATGTGAGGGGTGTGAATGCGCACATTTGTGTGTGTGTGGGGGGGTGTGTGAACAAGCACATTTGTGTGTGATTGTGTGTGTGTGTGTGTGTGTGTGTGTGTGTGTACATCCCATAGCACAAGTGTAGAGGTCAGAGAGGACTTCTGCTGTAGGTCCTTGCCTTCCATCTTGTTCAAGACAAGGTCTCTCTGTTGTTCACATTAGCTAGTCCATGAGCTTAAAGCAGGGTAGATAAAACTACACACTATATCATGTGACGATTTCTAAATTTGGACTGTAAGCCAAATGAACCCTTTTTGTCAGAGTATTTGTTACAGAATAAAACTAGAACACAGAAGATCTAGGGCAGAGGAAGGCAGAGACTAAGAGTGAATGGGTGACATTTTGGTCCCAGACAAGCTTCCTGGGCTGCCACTCCTGAAGACCAGAGGGACAATCCCAGTGTCTATTGGAATAAGTTTGCTATAATCTGTGGGTTATGATAGAATGTTCAAGGGTCCTATCCATGTGTGGCATCATATGTCTGTTAAAAAAAATTCTAGGACACACGAATGAGAGAAAGCATGTGATATTTCTCCTTCAGAGCCTGGCTTAGTTCACTTAACATGATTATCTCTGCTTTCTCAATGCGATTTAACTTAATATCATTTGAATCTTCAATGATTGACCTTCTGTGGCTTGTGAGGTGGTACACACACACACATACACACACACACACACACACACACACACACACACACACACGCCCGCCTAGTGGCCATTTGGGGTTAGCCTTTTGAGAAGTGTCTGACCACTTCCTTACTCCATTTATTGATTACATTTTTTGATATCTTCTTGTTTAGTTTTTTGAGTTCTCCATGTACTCAAGATTGGAGTCTATTGGCTTTCTAGCTGGCAAAGACGTTTGTCCACTCTGTGGGCTCTCTTCACTAAGTTAATTGTTTTCTTCACTGTACAGAAGCTTTGCAGTTCCATAAGGTTTTTTTTTTTTTTTTTTTTTTCTTTTTTCTTTTTTTCGGAGCTGGGGACCGAACCCAGGGCCTTGCGCTTGCTAGGCAAGCGCTCTACCACTGAGCTAAATCCCCAACCCCCCATAAGGTTTTGTTTGTTGATTTTTAGCCTTATTTCTTGAGTATATTCTAGTGTTTTGGAGCACAGGGGCTAATGAATGCCGGGTGCTGTCCTAGGTGCTGAACAATCAATTCTTAACGAAGCTAAAATCCACATCCTCTTAGAAGTTCCTACTCTGTGGGAAAGACAGTCTAGGGGAGTACAAAGGAGAACGTAGTTATTGGTTTCAGATGGAGTGAAAGTCACAAGGGCTTTCCAGTGATTACACACACTGGCACTGGACCTCAGGTGAGAAAGGACTTTTCAGGAAAGGCCATGTGAGAAGGTGGGGTATGGCCAAGACTGGGCTTTTAGATGTGTCATCTAAAGTAGATGTCATCTACAGTAGATGACTGCATAAACCAAACATAGACTAGTTGATAAGTAAGTACCCATGGGCTAAAAGTGACCCATGTCAGATTTTGCTGCACGAGTATAGTCTTTTTAAAAATTAAACTTGAGTGTTTCTGGAGGCCTCTACCTCTTGATTCACAGTCCACAGCACTTATTATTTACCATCTGTCAGAAGCCATTTAGGAAAGGCTAAGGCATGCAAGTGAGGTTTCTGGAGATGGCCCCCTCTTTTGCATGGCTGCAATGGGTAAATTCCAAGAATGCAGGGTCCTTAGAGACTTCATCCCAGGATTGCTTCTTGTTGCTGATATGCCTTTCTTGCTATTACATAGCCTAATGATTCCTGGAATTCAGCCCACTCTATTCATCAGATTTTCTGCAGGTCAACATGGAGATGTACTCTTATGTAGTATCACTGTGTGGACAAACTGATTATTTTATAATTCCTGATAATGACTTTATAGAATTCCTAAATTGATACAAATAGTTTCAAGCCCTCTATAGAATAAAAGCTGCAAATAGAGCCCTGTAAACCTCCAGGTGTCATGGGCTAATTGCATTAGAAAAAGAACGCAGGCTTGGAACAAATTTACAATCAAGGAAAACATTCCTTCTAGATTAGAACAAAGGCCACTAAAGGCCATAAACTGGGATTGGACAATTAAAGGTGCAAGGATAGAAAATAAAATATTCACAAGTTTACCTATACAAAACTTCAAAGTAGTAAGCTACGAGACAGATGATTTGTCTCCTAACAAAACCATGCTAATTTGTGACATAAAAATTATTGCTTTAAACTTATAATGAACTTATGGAGCTAGTAACAGATAATGAATGCTCAGTCAGGTACTAGTCTTAAAGGAAAAACATGTAGACAATTCTGCTGTAACTCTTTAAGTCTTGTCAGCTTTTGACATGAACTATTGCCTTAAACTTACTGTGAATTTATGGAATATAAGAGTGTTAGAAAACCATGTGATCAATTATCCTGTTGTAATGGTTCTACCTGATAATTATATGAGGTAATTTCTAGAGAAAGTATAAATACTAAGAGCAGAAATAAAGTTTGTTGGAGCTTCTTTTCTCTGCTTTATCCAAAGTGAGTGAATTTTTTTCGTGCATAACTGATTCTTTTCCTTTTCTTTCTCTGGTGGCTCACAAAGAGTTAACAAACTCTGAGCCTCTTGCCTGATCAGTGAGAGGCCCTCAGTCAAAGAGAGAACAGTTCAAGCAACTAACTTCTAGTCTCAATATCCTGCTGCTATAAGCAGGAGTTCATCCCTAGAAACCAGTGACTTTTAGCTACAAAATAGCAAGAGAGAGAGTTAAGTTGCCAGAGGCCATCAGCTTCTAAGAGAGAGTTACAAAGTCAGAGATCATCAGCCTTTGACCTGCATCTGATTGAAGCTGTGTCCCTGACCCTGCTGGGACTGGCTTCTGGCACTTCTCATATCTGGTCACTGGCTGTTTTTATTGCATATATCAAGTGTACACAGGGGTACACTCTGAAGGGGTCAGATGATGTTTTTACTAAGTTTTGGTGTATTTAAGTGGCATATAATCTAAAGTATGGCAAACTTCACACTCAGTCAAATCTCAGCTAAAATCCCGATATTTACCCTAACCCCACTGACCATTGCCATTTCCATCCATGTCTGCTCACTTCCTATTTATTGTCTAGCAGAATACAGAAGCACCTCGACTTACATAGCTGTGTTCCAACAAACATCATACTGCCGGGATCCTCCCTGCCCGGAGAAGGTAGTAGTTGAGTGCACAGAGTAGGACTCTGGTGTTGCTTTAAAGTCTGAGGGTCTCAGGACCTTCTAGCTCTCTAACTGTACTGAAATGCTGATGATAACTACTAAAAAAAATCCTAAAAACTTTCTTGCTCTTTCTGAGGGTAAAAGACTGAGGGGCTTAGGCAATTGACACCTGTAGCCTAACAGCAGGGGATTAAGTAATGTGGCCTTCATTCTGTAACAGCAGGAACTATCTCAGCTGCTCTAACTTTCCTCTAACTTTCAGCCTGCTAGTCAGATGTCGCAGGAAGAAAAAGGGACACTTAGAAAAGTGATTACAGCGTTGACTGCTAAGTTATAAAAATGTTTCCTATGAAAGCTATCTAAGGGGAAAAGTGGAAAGATCCTAAGCAGAGAAAGGGAAAAATTCTTCTAAATGGGGAAAGGGAAAAAAACTCTACTCTAGGCAGGGAAAGGCAAACAATTCTCCTAAGGGGGAAAAATTCTTCCAGGAAGGGAAAAGAAAAACAAACGAACAAACAAACAAACAAACTACTCTCTTCTCTTTGTCTTCAGTACTTTCAGAATACTTAATCACACATTACAAAGTTCATCAGAAGTTCACACAAAAAAATCAAATCATAAATTGAAATAGAAGTTTACAACAGAGAATGCTTACATGCATATCCATTAGGAGTAATTATCTGGCTAAACATCCATCACCTGTCACAGCTCTCCACAGGTTCACCGAAGGTTTAAAACCTAACTAAATTACCAATGAAGTTTTGTATAGATAAACCCAGTCAATATTTTATCTTCTGTCCTAGCACCTATAATAAATCATTAGTTTCCTTTTTATGATCTTTGGTTAATTGTTTTACAACCTCTTGAAATGTCCTCTGAGTAGGAGAAAGTCTGGTTACTTTCTTAGAGCAATTAACTGGTGGCACTTGGGAGACTGGCAGAGTTCTCACTGCAGCTTTGACTATCAGAAAAGGACCTAATAGCAGCCCCACTATAAAAGGGCTTAACAATCACTGATATAATTTTAGGAATTCTTATAGAATCATCATTAAGACTTGAGTCATCTATTTCTCTATATAGCATCACTACAAGACAGTACATCTTTGTAGATCTGTAGAGATCTGCTCCAAAGGGGTGGGTTAATAATTGTTATATATGTTTAATAAAAATACATAATTAAATATATAATATATTAATATATAATAAAAATATATAATTAAAAGTATATTAATAGCAGGAATCTTTCCCAAAATGAATTCTCTTACAGCCCTGTTCTGTAAGAGCAAACCTGTCTCAGATTATATAATAATCTGAAGCAGGCCATCTCAAGAAGATCACCCGCTAGTTATTAGCTTGTGCCATTATGGCTCCTGACATAGTATGTTTCAAATATTGTCATCAGCAACACATCCAAGGCTGGCAACACAGTTCAGCGTGTAAAGACGCTTGACTCCAAGAGTGACTTGAGCAGAGTCCCACCCTGGAGCCCACATGGTGGAAGGAGAGAACAGACTCCTGAAACTGGCCTTCTGCTCTCTACACACACCTCCTAGAATGTACCAAGATAAATATATGGAATAAAAAAATAAAATAAAAATCACTTCCAATTTGCATAGCTACCAAACATTGGTTAGTAGAACAACATACTGAATCTATGCTTTGTTCGAAGTTCATTTGCATGGCTGACTTGGGGTGGGGGGAGGTCCCAACTTACTGCCCAGAATCCCAAATGTTATCATACACATGTTGCTATCTCAAGAGAGGTAAAAAAAAAGTGAAATGTGGTCTTCACAGGATACACATCACTCTCGCAAATTGGAAATTTTAAGCTGAATCGTTGTGAGTCAGGGATTGTCGATATATTGTCTTGCTTGGTTTTGAGCCTCATGTAAATTAAATTATATGCAAATATCCTGATGTGTAGCAGGTTGTGGCACATCCACTCATATCTGGTTATGCATAACCCTCTCTTTGTTCTCATTGCTGCACTCCATTAGAAGACAACACTACCATATATATTAATTTTTAGAAATCCATTGTGTGTCTTTTCCCATTGGCAGGCATCCCATCCCCCCTTTGGGACCCTTGTAAAACGTTGTGCTTTGAACATTTTTATGTGTTTTTCAGTGGATACCTCAGAGTGATTTTATTGTGTATGTCTGGGAAGGACTTACTGGCTCACCCAGTGTGCCCGTGCTTCACTGACTGCCAAGTCATCTTTGGAAATTATGCATATAAATTCACATTTGCACATTCCCTATATGGTTAACTGACTAGAGGTTCAACTGCACTGTGGAGGCTAGAGAAAGGCAGAGCTGGAGAACCAGACAGCAAGGATATTGCAAGAAATGACATTCAAGGTTGAAAAGATGGCTCAGTGGCCAAGAGTATGTGCTATTCTTTCAGAGGAATTGAATTAGGTTCCCAGCACCCACTAAAGGTGGCTTGTAATAATAACTCCAGGTCTAGGGGATCTGATGCCTCTGCCTGGCTTCTGTGGGCACACACACACACACATATTCACACACTCACATATACATACAAACACCTGTACACCCACAAACACACACATATACACACACATAAACACATACACACAAAACAGACACACACATGTATACACACACAAACAAATACACACATATACACACAAACACACACTCATAAATACGTACACAAATCCACTCAATGTACACACACATATACACACAAACACACATACATAAACTTGTAAACATACACACATACATACACATACACACACAAACACACATACATACACATACACACACAAACACACACATACATACATAAACACACAACACACACACAAACACACGCATACACACATGTATACACACATACACATACAAGCACACACATACACACATACACATACACACACATACACACATGTACACACATACACACATACACAGACACAGTTGAAGGGGCGATTCATTGACTTAAATACAAACAGTGTATTTAAGACTTGCTGTCTTCCCCATGCTTTGTTGGGTCTGGGGACACACATGTAAAAGCAGATGGAGTCCAGCCCTCATGAAGTTCACAGATCACTAGAAACAGGAGGTGTTCTTGTGGGAACTGCAGCACCAGCGGAAAGTCCTCGGCTTTTGATTTTCATTCCTGTCCTAGCCTGCAAATGGATTTCCTTTAGACTCTGTCCAATTTCTTTTTGGCTACAGTCTGCTGGGCTCCAGCTAATTTGATTGGCTTCCTTGGGGATTATTGACTGCTTGGACATCTGGATACATTTAAATCCCAAAACTCCAATGTCAGTCCTGGAGGTCAATTAGTGTGCCGACTAGATCTTTGCTGCCTGACGAAGCTTCTAGGCTTCTGATTTATCATCTGTTTCTCTTGCTGAAGCCAGCCATAAGAGATGAGGTCCACCCACGCCACTGCAGTATCCTCACTGAACACACGCTCCTCCATTTTCTTTTTCCACAACCTCTACCCTTCTGCGCATCTCACTTCCGATTGCAGGCGAATCTTTGTGTTCTTTCTCTCAAGGGCTCCAGATGCCGGCTTCTTCCAATTCCTAAGCTCAAGAAGTGATGATGCCCTTGGTGGAAAGGTTTGCCAGAGAACAGAAGACATTCCCCTGCCTCACAGTGGGGACACGCTTGCTAGGAGTCAAAGCAAATTGCTGGAACTGGAACAATCTGAGAAGAAAATGGGACATCATAGAAAGTTCCCTCATCTTTGCTCCATACCTAGCCAGCCACAGTCCCTTGAGTGAAAGCTATGTGGCAGGTATGCAAGGCGTTTTATATTAGTGAACAAGTCGTATATTCTGCCCTTGTAACGCTCAGGGATTAATGGCAGAGAGAAATGTGTCAATAAAAAACACAAGTCAGAAATACATTCTGCTGGTATAGACACTGCTAATGGGGAGTGAAGGGATTTGAGTCAGCCCAAGCATGGCAAACTGGCTCTGGCAGGCCTTGCCTTCCCCGTTCCCTCTGCCTGGCTAAAAACCATTGCATTACCTCCTTAAAGCCAGCCCCCAAGATCTGTTCCCTTCTTTGGCCACTTCCTCCTCCTGTGCCTGACCACCGAGGTCCAGCTATCAAAGTATTGAGGTCCGGCAATCAAAAGCCACCCTTTGGCTGTCCTAATTAACCCGCCCAATTAAAATTAAACACCTCATCTGAACATGGGGTTTCCCCTTTTACCTCTATAGACTGCCATTTGTCTGTGGGCCACATCTGCCTCCTGTCTATCCAGAGGCAGTCCTTTGTCCCTCTGGGGCGAATATCCCTTCCCTCTGTCCCTTGTTCCCTTTTCCCCTCCTCTTCTAGTGCTTGTCTTTGTATCTTTTTTCTTGCTCTCTGTCCCTCTGGGGCAAATATATCTTTGTGCTGAGAACTTGGTCTTGGGGTGTCCTGTGCCAAATACTGGCCCCTTTATTGGGGAGGTTGGTGGGTTTGTCTGAAGGAGTCATTCATCCAATCTGTGGGACGAAGAAGGATTCCTGGAACGTGAGTTATTTAACTGAGCTCTGAGGCAGGTGTGTGGACGAATGTGAGCAAGTTGGGGAAAGCATTGAAATCCAGGGCGTGAGCACATGGTGGCCTGGAGGACAGAGAGGGCATGGTCTAGAACCTGTGTCATACAACGCAGGTGTGGAAAGGGGGCGGGGAAATCAAGCTTCAGTGGTGGGGATGGAGCAGGCGAATCTTTAAGTAGAGCCAGAAACTTGGGATTCTTGCCCTTGGGAGGGAGGCAGGATGTGGCATTCGGTAGCAGGAGAGACTTTGGGGCTCCAGATAGTGTGCTCTATGGGGGTCAAAGACTGGTTCCCTGAAGTGCTCCGATAGTCGGGCACTTGTGTGGGATGACACAGTCGTATTGCATGACATCTGTGATCTTTTTTGAGTTGCTCTTGCTTAACATTTGATGCTCTGTGAGATATTGGTGCTCCACAGACCTAGCTCTGGTCCTCACTGAGTTCCAAATCATCAGCCCAAAGGCTTCCAGCAGCCGGCACCTTGAGTGTGCAGATGGCTTTCTGTAGCAGCTGGGGCCCATTTCTTCAGAGACCATACCCCCCTGTTTTCTTCTTAAATCTAGTGAAAAGCTAAATTTAGTGTTAAAATGTCCCGCATGGAGTAGGAGGGGGATGGGGGAATATAACACAATAATAAACAGATATTTTACTTAGATAGGTTGGCTTAAAGACTCTGTATGAAGTTAGCTTTAATCCCCTTCGTGCAATCCGGTCTTTGGACCCGTGAAAGCCTCGGTCCTGAGACGGGGCCATTTTCTAGCATGGGATAAAAGATCAGCACGTTGTGGTTGGCGCCTTGCTGGGACTCTGGGACGAAAACACCTAGCCACGGCTGGGTTTGGAACGAGCCCCGAGCAGACAGCCACCCACCTTTCTTCTCTGCGTGCTTTGCGGGGCTGGTTTTTCATTCCACGTCACAGACTTCGGAAGGCCCATCTGCCTGTTTGATTAATGAGCCCTTTCTACAAAAGCAACAAAGATGAATGTCCTCCGGGAGCCCCGGCGAAGAGAAATGAAGAAATAGGGTGGCTAATTTTCAGCCATTATTTTGGAGTCTGGGCTCCTTCGCCGCATCAATTTAGCTATTATTTCAAAAACTAATTAATCTTCACTCAGGCAGCTCCGAGGGGCCCGGTGTTTAGATGATTAACTCGTGGACTATGCAAAGTCTCACTTGGAAATTTGGCTTCAGTGTCTGGGAAGAGTGGTTTTGGTGTTATTCCGCCTAAGCCCTCTCCTAGCCAGCCTTCATTTCCTGACAATTAAGAACAAATAATTAGCCGTGATAGATCTCGCTCGCTTATTTGCTGCTCGGATAATGTTCTCGTTTCTTCTCTGTTCTCACGCCGTC
The DNA here is from genome assembly GCF_011064425.1 of Rattus rattus. Classification (NCBI taxonomy): domain Eukaryota; kingdom Metazoa; phylum Chordata; class Mammalia; order Rodentia; family Muridae; genus Rattus; species Rattus rattus. The sequence goes on from NC_046169.1 coordinate 36,911,222, forward strand.
TCCTCTGGGGTCTTTTTCTGGACCAGCTTCCCAGATAATGTGTTTTATTAACCAGGTGGTGGAAGGCTGCATCCGCGGTGAGCGGGTATCAGGAACATGCGGGTTTCACCTGCCTTGAGAGGTGGGGCGAGCGCTCCCAGGGCTCTTAGAGAAACAGGCGGGCCGTTCTCGAGCTCAAAGCTTCTGGGTGTAAGTCTGTTTATAAAATCTTTACTCTCCCAAGAGTAAGGAAAGGTTCAGGCCGGATATCAACAACAACCGATTGAGTCTTCATGCGAAATTTCAACACCACGCCCTCTTAGAAATCTTTCCACAAAATGGCTGCTTGCCATGCTCCAGGCACTGTGAAAACTTCTGGAAATAACATCTTCCATGAAGGTAAATGGCATTCCTGGCCACGTGAAACTTATAACAACAGGCCAGGTGTCAGTTAAACAATGCTCAAATTACAAAAATAATTACACGTGGGAGATACAAGATAGTCGTGTGTTATTTAGATCGAAGGAGTGGTTTATGTTGGAGGCAGTGGTCAGAGGTCTGGAAGGCTGGCAGATGAAGGTTAGCTGGAGTCAGAACAGCATTGCTGCCAGAGGGAACGGCACAGTCAAAATCTCTGAGGTTTTTAAGGGTCTTGAGTGGACGGTAGAAAAACACTCCGTTGGATTTGAAATGCTGAGAATGAGGGACGCCAGCATTAAATTTAGCTCCAATCGCTTCTCAGCGTTTTGGCTAAGATCAAGCGTAAATTTAGCTTCAAGGTTTACATATCGGGTTTCCCTGATTTAAAATTAATATGTAATGAGGATGGGACTGGAGTGGGCATCGCTAAGGAAGTTAAGCCAATTCCAGAAAGACAACAAGCGAAATGAGCTCATTCGTAAGTGGGCGTTAGGAACAGAACTTTGAAGGACAGAGTGGATTGAGGAGTAGCAGGTGACCGAAGAGTAAAGGGGGAGGTGACAGGTTATGGGGGGAGGAGCTAAGTAGTGGGGGGAGGTGCCCGGTAGTGAGGGGAGGAGCTAGGTTATAGGGGAGGAGTCGGGTAATGGGGGGGAGGAGCCAGGTTCCTCATTACGAGATGACAATGTCGTGTGTGTGTGTGTGTGTGTGTGTGTGTGTGTGTGCATTCACATGTTCTTTCATGTAGAGGTCAGAGGTCAGAGGTCAGTTTATGGGAGTCAGTTCTCCCCTTCCACCGCATGGAACCAGAGGCTTGTTAGCCATTGGTGACAAGCACCTTTACCCAGCCACCTCCTCTTTAGGAGGGATGGGTTCAACCATGCCAAAGAAAATGGAGATGTTAGTCAACCAGATCTGCTCATTGTGCGCTTTCTGTCGACGAACCAAATGATCACACTCCACCCATCAGATACGCACAATTCTCAACACATTAAGTAAAAAGACAAACAAGAAAGAACGGAATGTAAGCTTGTGGAATTCGTCTACCTACACATGTCGTTGGGGTTTTAGGAAAGAGCCATCAGAGCAGCGCAGAGAGGACTCAGAGAGGTTAAGTGACTTCTTTAAAGCCACGAAGCTAATACTTGGGGGCAGGTGTCAGAGCGGAAGTGTGTATACAGTTGGAGATATTCATGAAGGTGTTAGCTTGTGATGGATTTGTTTTTGTTTTTGTTTTTTTTTGTTTTGTTTTGTTGTTTTTTCTATTCGAGCAGTTAATTTTTCTCTAAAACTATCAGAAAGATCACATCTACTTTGTCAAACTGTTTTGAAACGAGGTCTTATTTAGTCGGGCTGACCACAAACTCACTCCTGCCTTTCTCTCTAAAAGGGATTACAGGTATGTGCCCCCATGTTCACACCCTGCCTCCACCAACCCCCTTTACCTTGAAAACCTTTAATCTCATGAATCACACTGCTCAGATGGATGCTATATGGGAAAAAATATGAACCGTTTTAAAGAAAACCAGCTTAATAAACGATAGAACAATTCCTACTCATAAAAGGCAAAGCTGTTGGGGTGCAGAACAAGTGGGAAAGGGAACATTTCGCATCGCGCTGTTTGCAGAGGCTGCTCCCTTCCAACTTCAGGGCATGCAACTGGGGATAACGTGTTTCCCTTTGAACCTAGACAGTCCTTGGAGGCTTTCTGGTTCCAAAGTCACAAGAGTCTCTCTTCTCTACTTCCTCCCCGAAGAAAAGCCCCTGTCAGTTCCTTTCACTTTAAACTTCAGAAGAGAGCTTACAGACCTCACATCATCCGAGGAGACTGGCCGAGAACAGAGGATTCAGAGTGTCAGGTAAGAGGGCTTGGAGAGGCTGTCACGCTGCAGGGGGACTGAATGATTAAGGAGTGTGACCCTCGGGGACAGAGTAAGATATGGTGGCCCATAAACCCTTTTGGGAGGGGCGGTTATGTTGGCCAAGCAGCCATAATGTATGCAGCTCTATTTTCCCCCTTCAGAATTGCTGGTTCCACCTCAGCAGCTCTCAGGCATGGAAGGACATGAAGTGGAGAATTTCTGTTTACCAGTTTTTTTAAATCCTTTTGTTTGCTTTTAGAGACAGGGTCTTGCTGTCCTTGTGCCATCCTCCTGCTTCAGCCTTCCCCAAAGCTGGGATTACAGGGCAGGGCCATTGCACCCCTAAAAGTTTACTTTTAGGATCAGGCCTGGTTCTATTCTCTCTTTTTTGGGGGTGGGGGGTGGGAGGTGAAAGGGTTTATTCAGCTCACACTTCCACATTGCTGTTCATCACCAAAGGAAGTCAGGACAGGAACTCAAGCAGGTCAGGAAGCAGGAGCTGATGCAGAGGCCATGGAGGGATGTTACTTACTGGCTTGCTTCCCCTGGCTTGCTCAGCTTGCTTTTTCAAATGTTATTCCCTTTCCTGGTTTCCTGTCCATAGGCCCCTTATCCCCTCCCCATCCCAGTTCTATTCTCTCTTAACCGGCTTTTAACCATTGGGCAGCAGGAGGATGGATTTGACAAAGCCAAACCTCCTCCCAGTTGCCAAAAAAAAAAAAAAAAAAAAAAAAAAAAAAAAAAAAAGACTTGCTATTTTCACCATAAAGAAAACTCTAAATGTTATCTAATCTGGACTGTATATGTCTTTAGTCACACATGCATACACACACACATACACACACACACATACACACACATGCACACTTATGTACAGATAACACATATTTTAGCACAAGAGGGAAGCTATAGGCCTTAATGTGTTGTTAAACCCATCAGAGTCATAATACAGTCCTGGGTGCATCTTCTTGACAATGGAAACTCCAGTTTCCCTTTGGACAGTCTTGCTTCCCGTGCTCTCAATCCTGTGGTAGATTGCCAATCATGGCTGCAGGTCACCTGACTCAGGCCCAGCCAGTCACATGCACAGCAGTCATCCTTTATCCTTCTGTGACTGGGTGAGGATGGGGAAGTCACTCGGGTGAAGTCCACGAGCGTTACCAAAGCCCGATGCCGAGACTTGTCTTGGAAAGCTGGGTGGTGGGGGATACGGCACAGGCCTGGAGCCACTGTGTTTCTCCATCACCACAGGAGAGGGTTGGAGAAAGAGGTAAAAGCGTAGATCTGAGCCTCCAGTAGCAGGGATGTTCAGTACAGGTATTCCTGGGAGAGAATTAGATGGTTCAGTCTGGGTGGCCAGAGCTGGCCAATTGGAGTTCGGGGTGGGTGGGAGTTGGCCATTCTGGTTAGCTAGAGAGACGACACTATGGTTAAGAGCATTCACTGCTCTTGCCAGCCCCCATGTCAGGTGGCTCACAACCAGCTCTCTCACTCCATCTTGAGGTATTCTCACACCTCTTCTGGAGTCTCCCTGACTCTTGTGTGTATACACATAAATAGACTCTAAAGCAAAACATGATTATTGACGCAGTGCTCCCTGGGAGTTTGGAGTTTGGGTAGAAGATGTCAAACAGACGTTATTTGTTAGAAAGCATCTTGGTGGGGCTGGACAACTTGTGCCATGAGTTCTTGGGTTTTCGGTCAGAATTTCCCAGACTGTGTTCATGGTGTGCCAGTGTCGTAACACTGCGTGGAGTGATTTTCATAATGAATGAGTCCACGCAGACTTAGTTTGCAGGTCCCAAGAGGCTCCCCAGATCTTGAGCATGCGAGTGTGTACCGGGGAACGTGATAGGTGCTTTCAAACCTTATGTGGCCTCCTTATTCAATCTCAGAGATTCCCAGTTTTGAAGAACAGAAGGAACCAAAGGGCAATCAAGTTCATGAGGCACTGAGAATATGAATCACTAAAGAAGAAGAAAGGAAGTTTACAACCTGGAGTCTTAAGAAATGCCCTTCCCATGCTGGGTATGGTGACATACACCCTTAATGCTAGCACTCAGGAGGCCAAGGAGGATGGATCTCTGAGGTCTCTGAGCCTGCTTGTGCAGAGTGATTTCCAACGCAGCATCTGGATAGCTTTTGAAAATATAGACTCACTTCACCAACATTAAACTAGGGAAAAGCCTTTGTTCAGTGTGTAGTTTTAGAACCAGGAACTAGGTTAAACTGGGTGTGGCACATTTGATGGTCTCTGTGACATAGGAAGATGTGTGTGTGTGTGTGTGTGTGTGTGTGTGTGTGTGTGTGTCTTAGACTCTAGTTTTAGATGAGAAAACAGAGGGGATGGTGTGAGGCCGTGACCATCTGAACTGCACCCAGGAGGTCTGGTGTGGTCATTTGAATAAGAGTGGCTTTCATAGACTCATAGACTTCAATGCTCAGTCGCCAGAGAGCGGCACTACTGGAGAGGGATTAGGAGGTGTGGCCTTGATGGAGGAAGTATGTCACATCAGGTGGGCTTTGAGGTTCCAAAAAACCAAGCCAGGCCCAGTGTCTCTTTTTGTCCTGCTGCTTCAGGGTCCAGATGTAGAACTCCCAGCTCCTTCTCCAGCACCACATCTGCCTGCATGCCACCATGCTCCCTCCCATGATGGTAACAGACTAAACCTCTGAATCTGTAGGCTAGCCGCAATCAAATGCTTTCTTTGATAAGAGTTGCTGTGGTGATGTTGTCTCTTCCCAGCAACACAACGCTGGCTAAGAAGCCCTGCTTTCTAACTCCGACAGAATTCTAAAATAACATGCCTCTCGTATTAGGCAAATCTCTTCTTATACAATCAGTTTCTTGATCTGTAGATGGGAGCCCATAGCAGACTTTAAGCCAGCTCTCTAAAGATTTCACGATTTGATATCTCTAAACCATACCTTGAGAAAAGTGGCCATAGCTAAAATGCTTTCCCCGTTCTTCAAGATGAAGCAGTTAAGAGTGCGAAGAGGACAGGAAGGAGGGCTGGGGAGCCTCGGCAGCTGTTTGTAGACAGAAGCACCTGCCTTTAATGAAGTTCCCACTACCTCACAGAGACATGCCAGCCAGCTCAGCGAGCCTGGGAAATGACTCTCAGAAGGAGACCCCATCAACTGCCAATCTGAATTTAGCTGAGAGATCAGGTGCCAATGGCTATCCCAGCCACCTGGGCTGCTTTCCTGGGGTATGGCAGATGGGCGTTCTAGCCAGACTCAGCATTCCACTGCACTGCTGTCCATCAACCTGAGGTGGGTGGGCTTTGAGCCCTCTCAGTCTCCTGGGGGCCAGACAGCACGCAGCAGGATTGATGCTTTCTTCAGAACCAGAATGGAGGAGGCAACATCAGGAAGTGCTGGGTGATGCTGTGTGTGTATCTCTGGACCACCTTATAATTGTTACCTCATATGATCCTTGCATCAGTGGGATGGGGTGGTGATAATAGAAAAGATGGAGAGGTACTGCCCCATGCTGTGCATGAGCCCTGGGGGTCATGTGTTTGGGGGTCACGTGTTTGGGGGTCAGGTGTTTGGGGGTCACATATTTGGGGGTCATGTGTTTGGGGGTCATGTGTTTGGGGGTCATGTGTTTGGGGGTCATATGTTAGGTATATTGTGTATTCATGTTCGCATTCCTGGGGACTGACAGTATGTTCTGAGGTACCTGGGTCAACTCTGAAGCCATTCAATAACCTGACCCGCACATCATCACCAGTGGATTTCACCCTCTGAAAAATGTGTGTGTGTGTGTGTGTGTGTGTGTGTGTGTGTGTTTTGATACGATTGAAATGCATTGTACACATGTATGAATTTTTAAGGAATACATAAAAATGCATCGAAATGTTACATTTTACAATAAACCATTCAGGTCCCCAGGTCAGACTGCCTGGACTGAATTCTAATGTTGTCCTTTGAGGGTCTCATGTGCTGCCTTCTTCAACTTCCTCACAAGACATAGGGTAGACGACGGTATGAGTTTCTCACACACTAAGTCAGTTTTTATCAACACCTAGAATGTTTTAGATCCCCGTACCGAAACGCACTGCCATATCTCTGTAGGTTGGCAGACAGGCAACTGCAGACATGGAAATGTAGAATGTGTGTGTGTGTGTATGTGTGTGTGTGTGTGTGTGTGTGCACATTTCTCTGTATCTCAGCAGACTGCCTGACATTTAGCAAGTGTCCAGAGATGTGATAGCTTATTACCCCCTCTATTTTTCCATTTGTAAAATTTCAAAAAGTGTGTCTTGCATCCCCATATCAGGCACTTAGTGAGTAAATAACGCTTATTGTGGGGCTGGAGAGATGGCTCAGTGGTTAAGAGCACTGACTGCTCTTCCAGAGGTCCTGAGTTCAAATCCCAGCAACCACATGGTGGCTCACAACCATCTGTAATGCTCATATAAAAATAAATAAATAAATCTTTAAATAACGCTTATTGTCTTAATATTAATGTTAAATATATTTTAGGCATAGGGATGGTTGTCTGGGCTGATGTGAAGGCTTTGTGGCTAAGAACATTCTGCTCTACCATGGGACCCAGATTTTGCTCCTGGACACCATACACATACACGTACACATTTAAAATGTTTTTCAGAACCAAAGCATTGGCTTTGTTTGTTTGCTTTCTGGTTAATAATAGGTCCAGAAGAATCATAGCCACCCGCAGGATCTTGGAAGAGATACCAGAGAAGCTAACATTGTGGTAACTGCACTGGGTACTCTCCAGGGTCCTGAAACTCCATCTCCCTCTGTGATCTAAAGGGCGTTCTGAGACACCTGGGTGCACTTTGCCATGGACAAATAGAGGGCTTGCGCTCCATGAATACACGGCCTTCCAATTGAGAAAAAAAAGAAACGAGACTCAGTATTAATAGTTCTTACCACCTGCTGGGTGATTACAGAGTTGAAAAGGTGCAAGAGGCCGTCGCAACAGAATTGCTATGTGGAGAAGCAGAAATGACGGGAAAGGAAGGGCTGTGGGCTGAGGCGAGTGGCAGCTTGAATTGAGCAAGTCTGCCATTTGAGGGCAGGGACCACGTATTCTCTCTGTTATTAGGTGAATTGAACCCTTTGGTTGATCAATATGCCCCCTAGATTCACAGTGGGGGAGTTCATCCTCAGCGCTGAGTTAGATGACCTCGGCAGGGGCAGAGGCAGCTGGAGGGATGGTTATGTTGTTATCTTCTCTTATCCTTCCTGTCCGATGCGGCTTGGATATCCAAGTAGAACCCCTCGTGGCCTCAGATCTCATTCTGGGCATCCATCCCTGTATTCTGTGGAAGGGTGTGTGATGTTAGGAATACAAGGAGCTGCAAGCTGAACTCACCGGTGGAGTTTACAGCAAGGAGCCAGGGTGGATGGTTTACTGTTTACCAAAGTCGGTTTAGGGAATGGCTTTCAAGCGTCAGGGTCAAGGGGTCTGCCACATCACAGCCATGTAATAGGAGCTCTGATGTCTATCATCTTACAGGGATTCAGGACAGAGATGGGGAGGAGCAGGAAAGTGGGCATGGTCACTAGCTGCTGTGTTCTTCTTTCAGGAAATGAGAACACTTCCCTGGGAGTCCCTTGTCTGAGATGTTTGCACGTGGTCATTGTCTGCATCTGGGTCACATGGTCATTTCTAGCTGCAGGAAATGCTGGGGAGAGAGAGTAGCACTGTCACGATCAGCCAGTGTCAGTTGCAGCCATTTCTAGATAAAAACTGGTTCTACTGCGCTAAGAACAATAGAGGAGCGGCTATAGCTGAAGTAGTGAGTGACTGGCAGTGACAATTCCCTGAAGTCTTCTGAGTGGTAGTCTTAAAAAAAAAAGTAGTTCTATTATTGTTGCTGTTATTATTATTATTATTATTACCATCATTATTCTAGAGCTATATACTTATATTATATACTATACTTATGGCTGCTGAGAAAATATTTAAATGAATAAATGACCAAGCAGGTTTCTCTGAATGTCCCAGTCTCCTGAATTAGCAAATACAGTCTGCATTTCTGTGAGGACTATGATAAACACCATGACCAAAAGCATCATGGGAAGGAGAGGATTTATTGTATCTTATGGTTTATGTATCATGGAAGGAAGTCAAGGCAGGAACCTGGAGGCAGCAGCTGATGCAGAGGCCATGGAGCGGTGCTGCTCACTGGCTTGCTCCCCATGACTTGCTCGACCTGCTTTCTTATAGAGCTGAGGGCCACCTGTCCAGGGATGGTGACACCCATAATGGGCTGGGTTGTGCTACATCAGTCATTAATCAAGAAATTTTTCCATAGACATGCCCTCGGGTTACTCCGATGAACCCAAGATAAGTTATCTTAAATCGCTTGCACTTGATGAGGTCCAACAAAAGTAAGAGGACCCAAATCTCATTGAGAATGGATGGATGCTGGGGAGTCTGTGAGGAGAGGATCTTAACTTCTGCGTACACACATGACTTCTGGTAACCTGCAGAGATGCTCTCATCCAGACCATCCATCAGCTCAACCAAGGTAAAGCTGATTTTTTTCCTCCCATGTGACTGGCAGAGTTTGGGTGTTTGAAGCTGACTTTTACTTATGGATTCAAAGCAGATGCTACACTTGTAATTTCTTACATAAAGGAAAAAAAAACACAGAGAAATCCAGATTTGGGGGATGTCTTAGTTATGGTTTTACTGCTGTGAAGAGACACCATGACCAGGGCAATTCTTATAAAGGACAACATTTAACTGGGGCTGGCTTACTAGTCCTGAGGTTCAGCCCATTATTATCAAGGCAGGAAGCCTGGCAGCATCCAGGCAAGCATGGTGCAGGAGGAGCTGAGAATTCTACATCTTGTTCAGAAGGCAAACAGAATTCTAGCTACCAGGCAGCTAGGAGGAAGGTCTTAAAGCCCACACCCACAGTGACACACTTCCTCCAACAAGACCACACCTCCCACTAGTGCCACTCCCTGGTCCAAGCATATTCAAACCACCATAGGGAGAAGAATATGTTAATGAGGAATAGCATAGTTTCTACTGCTTTCATATCATTGGCTACAGTGTGGTCACGTGACACATACAGGGCTGTTTCTGGCTGCAATGCATGCTGGGAAATACCTTGCTGCTTGGCCAACTTCTGCAAAAAGGTACAGGGGAGTCTTAGACATTGATGGTTAATCAGTATTCCAATTACGGGAGAAAAGGAGATTTGGAAGGGGCAGGAGCAGTACAGTGCTGTGTAGTGAGTGGTGAGCATGGATGGGGAAAAATTTGAAGTGAATTAGAGAGCAGAAGGGGCCCTGCTGGGAAGGGTCCTCAACTGTGCTGCTGTAGATGGATTCTGTAGGGCTGGAGGGCGAGATGGGCAAGCAGAAACTTTAGGCAGAGCTCCTGGGAGTGGCAGCGATGGGAGGCACTGAGGAAGGAACACTGATAAATAGGGAGATCAAAAAAGCAAGGGACTGGGAAGGAGGCTCAGTCAGTGCGGTGCTGGCACACAAGTGTGAGAACCTGAGTAGGATCCGCGGCACCTACATAAAAGGCTGAATGGAGTGGTGTGCACTTGTGACCTTAGTGCTGGGACGGTGGAGACAGGAGGATCTTTGGGACATGCTGGTTAGACAGTCTAGCCAAATCGGTGAGCTCTAGATTTAGTGAGAGACCTTGTTGCAAAGAATTCGGAGAGTGACTGAGGAGGTCATATGATATCCACCTCTGGCACGTGATTGTACACACACACACACACACACACACACACACACATACACGCTCACACACACATACACGTTCACACACACATATACACACGTTCACACACACTCATATATACATGTTCGCACACACGTTTAACACTCATATACACATGTTCACACACACTCACATACACACTCACACTCTCCTATGCACACGTTCGCACACACTTTCACACACGTGCACACACATGTGCACACACATGATCACACACACTCACATACACACTCACATACACACTCACACTCTCCTATGCACACGTTCGCACATACTTTCACACACGTGCACACACATGATCACACACACACATGATCACACACACTCACATACACACTCACACTCTCCTATGCACACGTTCGCACACACTTTCACACACGTGCACACACACATACGTGCACACACATGATCACACACACTAGTATCAACAGGAAAGCCAGCCAGTAGTGTGGGCATTCTGACGATAGGAGTTTGATGGGATAGTGGCTTTTCAAACCCACCCCTGAAGCTGAAACCCTCTCTTAGTCAGAAACTGACTATAGGCTTCCAAGGGAAACAGGCACACCCTGAGTCTGGCTGTGGACGAGGCAGCTCTCAGCAGCTGAGGCAGCGAGGGGCTGACAGCAGAACATTCACTCCACTCCAAAAGCACCCAGGCCACTGAGATACCAAGCCCTTTGTTTTGGAAAGGGGTCTGGACAATTCCAGGCAGCATCCCCTGCATCCCCTGATGGACACACTGCCCACTGTGCCTCCATCCTGGAGTCCTGGTGTCTTTGCCAACCATGTTTCAAGTCTCAGGTCCTTGTGAGGCAGGGGTATTTACAGTTTGGATGTCATTATTCAAGTGACCATTTGTTGTAGGGCCCAGAGAGGGTGTCTTAGTTAGGGTTTTACTGCTGTAGAGGGACACCATGACCAAGGCAATCTCTTATAAGGACAACATTTAATTGGGGCTGGCTTACAGGTTCAAAGGTTCAGTCCGTTATCATCAAGGTGGGAACATGGCAGCAACCAGGCAGGCATGGTGTAGGAGGAGCTGAGAGTTCTACATCTTCATCTGAAGGCTTGTTATGAGAAAATTGGCTCCCATGTGGTTAGAAGGAGGGTTTCATTGCTCACCCTCACAATGATGCACACGCTTCCTCCTACAGGGCCACACTCACTCCAACAGGGCCACACCCACTCCAACAAGGCCACACCCACTCCAACAAGGCCACACCTACTCCAACAAGGCCACACCCACTCCAACAAGGCCACACCTCCTAGTAGTGCCCCACCCTGGGCCAAGCATCTTCAAACCATCACAGAGGTGGCTCGGCTAATTAATAAAGGTGCTTGTAGCCAGGTTGGTTACCTGAGTTCGATTCCCTGGACGAACATGGTGGAAGGAAACAGCCACTTCTTGCAAGTTATCTTCTGCCCTCTGCCCTCTGTAAGAAAAAGAGTGTGTTGAGCCATTAGTCATTTGGAAGGGGGTGGGCATTGCAACTTATGCAGGAAACAGTTTTCGGGCAGACATCAGGAATATTGTGTGGGTCGAGTCAAAGGGAGACATTGGAGAGTAGAAGAAAGCCAGGGCAGGTCAGTCCCAAGTTCTCTCTTTCACCTCAATCATGGCGGATTCTATCTGGGGCAGGGGGCTGGGGAAAGAGGGGGTTCTGTGGTTTGTTGAAGTCACAATCTCCAGCCTCACAATTTTGACTAGGTCACCCCTACCCCAGTCCCCCTATTTCTTCTATTTGAAGTTCTAATTTCCTGTTTACCAAGATGGCTGCTTTTCAGATGAATGAAAGATCACAGTTTGATCTGATTCAGACTTTGATCCCACCCCCTCCCTCCGAGTAACCGCTCAGGCATCTGAGGGCTGCAGCTAAAAAGTGGGTTTTTTAAAGAGTTCTCATTGGCAAAGAAATCAATGGCAGCCACCCCCTCCCCCCACTGCACTTCTCTACTCGGTCTTTAGTTTTTCTCCCAATCCCCTGCTAGGAAAAGTTTAGTCAGAGACCATCTAACACCCTTTGTCAGGAGGTTGCCTTGTTAAGGCTTGGGGTCCCGCTGGGTGAACTGAGGGGGTGGTGCCGTTTCGGCAATTAACACAGCTCCAAAAAGAGGCGGAATCAAAGAGTTTTACCAGGGCGACAGAATCCCAGAGCAAAGTCACCTGTCAAGGGCAGGGTTGTTACTAAAACCAACTCGTCTCCTGGGGCACCAGAAAAGATGGGGCTGGGCATAGGATTTTTTTCCTTTTCCAGGCTTGTTCAGCCTCCCCATGGCTGCTGTGCCATCTCAGACAAGTTAGTTGACATCTCTGAGCTTCAGTTTCCTCTTCTATGAGATCGGCGAATAGCTACATATTTCAGTGAGATAAGGCAACTTGTAAAGGTCAGAAGCCGGTGGCTGCCAAACAAAGGAACCTAGTCTACATCTTGGAATGGGAAATTCCAGAATCTCGAAGGCTACAGTGGATGTCTTCTTCCTCTCTTTGTCTCTGTTTGCCCTGTGCTCCTGGTCTACCCATTTGCCTCAGACTCTGAAGGCTATTCTAGATCCACTCTGTGGCTTTCCGTCTCATGGAAGAAACCACTTCATGAGGTGTCAACGTCGCATCTCTGTCAGAGAAGCTGAGGGCCTGAGCTATTGTGTATGTTTGAAATCTCTGGGTTGGCTGCGTTTAGGTCAGGTGATTAACGCTAACCAATCATCTGCTTCAGATAGAACCTTGTTGTTAAAAGCCCCTAGCCAGCAGCCGGGACCATTCACGAAGCAGTTAGTGTGCATGTTCCAACTCATTCGTGAACATTTCTAATTTCCTAACATTTTTATTTTATTTAGTATGAGGGAGGGAGTTGCACACATGCCACGGCACACATGGGAATCAGAGGATGATTTTCGGGAGTCCCTTCTCTCCTTCTTCTAGGTGCATTCTGGGATAGAATGGCAGATCAGACTTGAGGTCAAGCACCTTTACTCACTGAGCCATCTTGCAAGCTCTGGAGTTCATCAGATTTCTTTAAGCCGAGCCCTTGAGATCAGGAGCGAATTCTGGCACTGCCTCGTCTTACGGACATCAATTTAGTTCCTCTTCCTGGTTCTCCATGTTTTCCTTTCTCAGTGGAGCACTGACCTCAGCACCTGTGGGTGCCTCTCTGGCTGCTACCTGGATTTCCCAGAGACACTGCCTCTAAGCAACCAGGTGGTCCAAAGCTAAGAGACTGGTGTAGCTCATTGTGGTTGGAACATCCCGGCTTGGCTTCTTTTAGTGATGACTTGATCAAAGCTGTTTGGGGGAAGGCGGCTCCTTTGGAATTGGGGAATTAGTAAGAGTGTAATTGTGGCAGAGTTCATGGGCTGCAGTATCTTCAACCTCACACCCACTTCTATAGACTTATCCTTCCCTCTCCCCTACCGAGAGTCTGGGGGATTTCCCACACAGTCTTCAGTGGTACAATACCATCAAAGTGGTATCATTCCATAAGCCCATTCCATAAGAGATCATCGCCCTGCCCCCTTGTTCTTTTGGTGTGCTCCCACTGGATGCAGCCACTACGCTGTGAAGAAGCCCAAGGGAAGGTCCCGGTGGAAGAAACCCCAGCTTTCAGCCCTTAGCTTTCAGCTGAATTCCTAGCCCAAACTTGGCATTATTCATCCATTCATCTGATGGTGGATGGAACAGAGGCCATATCCCTGTTGTACCCCCCAGCAGACTGCCTGTGCGAAGGCAAAGCAAACATTAATTGTTACTTTGGCCTACCGGGTTTTCTTTTCTTTTCTTTTTTTGGTGGGGGAGGAAGAGGGATGGTTGTTGTTAGACAACAGCAACAACGCTATGAAAACATTCTCATGAGTTCTCCTAATACAGGGACTGAGGAGGAGGCTCAAGACCCAGGAGACGTAGGGGCAGCTGAAGCTGTGCAGAGGGGAGATCACAGGCTGCTAAGGGCAGCTCAGCGTGGCTAATGGCAACTGCGGTGGAGTGGTCATTCTGCACTATCCCCGAGCCTCCCGGAGAGGCAGGGGTCATTATGGTTCCTCTCGGCGGAGGAAATGGATATCAGGAGAGCTGAGTCTGTCACCCAAGGTCACCTATGGCAGAGCCTCCACGCTGTGTAACAAACCCTTCCCGGAGAGAGGCAACACACGGGTCCACTCACCCTGGCACGAGAATCCACGATAGAACAAAGTAATTACTGTTACCGAAGTGCAGCTTGGTGAACCAGTGAGAGTCTATGTGGTTGGTAGCCGGACTATGGCTGAGGGGTTATGATAGCATTCTGTCTAAGCTCCGCCCCATAGTTACCTGGCAACAGCCAGGTGTTCCTGACTCACTATAAAAGGGGCTGTTCACCCCTCAGCTCTCTCTTGCTCTCTTGCCTTCCTGCTCCTACTTCCTACTCTGTCGTCTCTTCCCTTCCCCCTTCTTTCTCCACATGCTCATGGCTGGCCTCTATTTCTATTCTCTCCTCCCCTCCCCTTCCCTCGTCTCTCTCTGTCTCTCTCTGTCTCTCTCTGTCTCTCTGTCTCTCTCTCTGTCTCTCTTTCTCTCTCTCTCTCTCTCTCTCTCTCTCTCTCTCTCTCTCTCTCTCTCTCTGCCTCTACTACCCTTTTGACTCCCCCTCTCGTGCCCTGAATAAACTCTGTTCTATGCTATACCATGTGTGGCTGGTCCCTCAGGGGGAGGGGATGCCTCAGCCTGGGCCCGCCAAGGCAGCACCTTCCCCCACACCTCACCACACATCTATCAAACATATCCTCTCTTTATCTTTTTACCGCAGCAGGGCTAACTCAGAAGCATCTGTATCACCACAAAGCCCAGCCTAGGCCAGGGGAGGACTCAGGAAAGGTCCAATCCTAATTGCAGGCAGCAGCTAGATAGGTCTGAGAAATCTCCTTAAAGAAGCTTGACCAGTCAGATCCTCCCCTCCCCCGCCACAGCAGTGTTTCCTGCTCCCTCGGAGCTGGGAAGAGGCCCACAAGGTTCTTGCACAGTTTCAGCTTTTTAAGACATGGGTTTTATCTACCACCTCCCCCCTCCACCTACACCAGAGCATCCCCTTCCCTCCTGGAAGGAAAGCTTCCATTTAGCACTTTTGCCTTCTCAACCGGACTGTGATGGCAGACCAGATCTACCCTTGACCAAAGGCCTATTCTTAACGGATATGAGCCCATTTCCACAAGGTAAATCCCGTTTCTACTGAGAGTCATCGTTTATTTCAAAATTACTTCACACATATATTTAGCACAAATCACATATGGGTCAAAATTCTAAGCATGTGCATCTGCACACTTCATTTACCAGATAGAGGTTGATTGAAGGCACCGGGAGGTTGAGTGACTCAGCCATGGTCATGCAGGTAGCCATGACAGAGGTGAGCCTGACACCATACTCGCAGCTCTTGACCACTCCTGTTATGAGGGAGAAGGACAAAGTTAGGCTACAGGGGAAGGGAAAGAGATGGGGAAGGGAGAAAGTCCCCACAGCCTTCACGGGGAAACAGAAGAGGCAGAGAGGGGGGTTGTGTTGATGCTGGAATTATGGCTGTTGAGGCATAAGTGGGGATCCAGGTGCACTTTGGGGTATGCGTGGACTAACTCTGGAGTCTGCATCCCGTGCCGTTCTCTTCTCGGTGACACTAAGAAAATATACAGAGCCCAGGAGAGTGCACTGAAGTGAGGTACCTTGTCGTTCATCTGTCTTCCTTACAAAGGAAATCCCCCTATAATTTGTTGGTGGGAAAGGTTTAAGTGCATTTCGTAATGCTTTTTATGTGCTCGGAGAGGAAAGTTCTGCTTTGCCTCACGGGGCTTTTTATCGTCCTCTGAAGGCCCAGTGGGGCTCAGAATTCAAAGGAAGGTGATACCTTCTAAGAACAATAAATAGGAATTCTCATGATAAACAATTGTGTGCAAAAAGGGTGGGAAAAATGACCCAGGATGTGAGCACAGTCACGTAAACAATCTAACAGGCATGTATACACATGCACACACATACACACATGCAGGCACATGCATGTGCACACACACGTATACACACACGCATACACACATGTATCCCCTTCCATATACATACACATGCACACACACATGCACTCATGCCCATGCAAACACACAAACACAAGGGGGCATGCACATATGCATGAGCATACACACATGCATCTGCACACACACACACACACACACACACACACACACACACACACGGGTTCATGAGAAACTGGTTGAAGAACCATCTCAGGACATGGTCCAGGTGCAGGAGGAGAGGTTGTAAAGAATCCAGAGGTGCAGGTGAAGTGCAGAGACGGAAGTGAGCACTTTCCCCCCTCTCCCGATGCAAATGGCGTTTATTCAGAGAAAGCTCTAGAATTATACTGAGAGAAAACCTCTCCTCTGCTGACCAGTGAGTCCCTCTTGCAATCTCTCCAGGTTCCTTGAAGCTAAGGCTGGAGTAAAAGGCAGGGCTAGTGTGTGGCAAGGGATGCAGGCTTTTGGGCAGCATGCTGGATGCATGGTGGGAAGCCATTGGAAAGATATACCCACCAGGTCCTTACCGACATCAAGAGCTGAGGCAGTGAGACAGGGCATCTTACCCTTGGCTGCTCAGCTCCTGTCTGCCTCTGTGCTTGAAGTGACAACACTCACTCTTCCAGCAGGAAGGGACACCTCCCTACACATCTGTCTGGGTCAAAGATTCCAGAATAAATGGCATTTCAGTTTTCTGATTGAGGACACAGCAGAGCATGTGTTAATCATCTGCGGTGTGGTATTTCTCCTGTACTTCATTTAGTAGCTTTGTCTCTAATTAAATGTGATTAGTTTCTCTGTGGCTGAGAGAAAGATATGGGTGTCTTCGAAGTAAACAAGTCACATTTAGCAAGGGAGTTCCTTTCTCTTCCTTTTCTAAAAGATATTCGGTGCACGTGAGCCTGTATTTCCATGGGGGTACATGGATGCTTCTAGCTGTGTGAGCACACTTGTACGCATACATTCCTCCAAGTGCACATGAAGCCAGAGGTCAGGCTGTGCTTGGAGACGGGGTCTCTCACCTGCCTAGCACTCACTGATAAGGCTAGGCCCTCAGGCTAGTGAGTTCTGGGAACCTGCCTGTCTTTGTTGCCCTAGCCCTGGGAGACCATGCCTGGTATTTTTATGTGAATTCCTGGAATGAAACTCAGGTCTCTTAAGGTTTTGAGGCAAACTCTTCATTGACTGGGCTATCTCCCCAGCCCTTGGCCAGAGTTCTCTGCCATCTCCTGCAGAGGTTTCTGGAGCTGGAAGCCCAACTCAGTGCCCCTTCCCGATTAACAACCATTCTCGGGATTGTAGACATTTTAGCAGTTGAGAAACATATTAGCGTGTATACAGGACTGTGCTGATCAGTTTATGCCAACTTGACAAAAGGTAGATTCATCAGAAAGAAGGGAGCCTCACTTTAGAAAATACTTCCATAAGATTGGGCAGTACACAAACCATGAGGAGCAAGCCAGTAAGCAGCACTCCTCCATGGCCTCT
This sequence comes from Rattus rattus, assembly GCF_011064425.1. Classification (NCBI taxonomy): domain Eukaryota; kingdom Metazoa; phylum Chordata; class Mammalia; order Rodentia; family Muridae; genus Rattus; species Rattus rattus. The sequence goes on from NC_046169.1 coordinate 36,928,727, forward strand.
GTATCAGCTCCTGCCTGCAGGTTCCTGCCCTGCTTGAGTTCCTGTCCTCACTTCCTTCCATGATAAACAGCTATGTAGAAGTGTAAGCCAAATAAACCCTCTTCTCTCCAAGTTACTTGGGTCATGGTGTTTCCTCACAGCAATAGTAACACTATCTTTAAAAAAAAAAAAAAAGGAGCCTTATTTTATAGTTGAGAAAACTAAGTTCTCATAAGGGCGAGCAGTTTCTCAGTTTACCCAGAGAGGAATGATGCATTTCTCTGTTTACCCAGCCTGTCAGATGACCAGAGGGTACATCTGGTCTTCTAGATTCCACTTTTGCTTTCACAACCATATCAAGAGTGATACTACCCATTCTAGGCCCTTGCATGCTGTCCACACAAGAAAATGCTCACCGGTAAATTGACCACATGCAGCAGCACCCTCTGGCTGCTGTGTCTTCAGGGCACACTCTTTGGCCCCACCCATCTGCTCCACCACTGCCAGCTGGGCTTTCAGCTTTTAGTCATCTGAAGTTAGAAGTACCCACCAGGGTTGAGGAAATACAACACAAGTAGGTTGTAAATCTCAGAAAGGATTCGTGATTTCATGAACATGAGGCCAGATGATGCCAGAGAATGGCTGAATCTCATTGATGGCTGAATTCCTGGCAGAGGCAGGTAACTGAAGAGAAGAAAGAGCACACAAGGTTGACAGCAGAGATCCTGCAGAGGGTGAGAAGAGAACCCCAGGGGAATAGAGGCTCCTGGGAAAGGCTCATCTCAATAAATTTGCTGTGAAACTTAAATACAAGACCACAAATCTCCACAATATCCCGGGATATCATCAGATTTAAAGAATTCTGCTCTGCCTCAAGCAAATCATCCAAAATATTTCCCAGCTTGAGAGTTAGAGCATGAAATCATAGCCTCCTAATCACAACCTGAAGCTGCTTTAATATGAGGTACAAACATATCTTCCTAATTTTAAATTTGATTTTCAAGATTAAAATCCCAATCAGAACTCTCTTGCTATTACTTTTTTGGGACTTCATTTAGCTGAAAGTAACTATAATCTAAATAACTGGTTCATTTTATTCTTTTAAATAACATAAGGATTTGAGGGAAGGTGGCTATGGCTTCTGTCCCATTGGCTGTGCCATCCCAGAATGAGAACTTTATAGTTCTCTTGCCTTTCCCCTTGAGGTGTCAAAATGGCTGTTGCCATTTCAGCCTTCACATCTGTTAACATTGTCTGAGCCTAATATTTTAAATTTAATCTTTTACTTATGCTAATGAACAAGTAGATTTTTATGTATTTATAGATAGCAAATGATATGCTATTTTGGTATTTGTATATGTTTTGGGGTTACCAAGTCATGTCGGCGCCAGCACCGACACGGTACCGAGTATCGGGCGAAAGCCTGCGGGATGAAAGAAGCACACACACACACAGGTTATTCGTGTCAAGCCAGAAGAAGAAGCGCTTCTGGTTTCTTTATTGACCCAACTCTATATATCTAAAGTACAGCTTTTAGCAGGTAACTGCCAAACACAGTGGGGAACCCTGGCAGAGACTCCGGTAACAAAGGACCGGCTCTGTGTCCTGAATAAATTAGGAAAATAGCCAGGAAGGCCATCCTAATTCTATGACTCAGGTGAGAAGTACCTGGCCAGACTGCTCCCAGTTGGGGACAAAAGGCTTCCACATGTAAAGGCAGGGCTCAGCAGGGGTCAAAGCTTGCTGGAGACTCAGAAGGGACTTGTTCCGGCTGAAAACATCCCGTGGATGTAAACTTCTTGTGCCGTAAACAGGGAGAGGCTTTTGATCCACAATCTAAGACAAAGGCCAGACAGTGACAAGGCAACTAGGCCCAAATCCAATCCGGCTCCCACAAAGTCAAACTTTTAACATATAAAAAATCATTTTTGAAATGGCATCTCATTCTGTAACCCTGACCATTCTGGAATTCATGCTGCCCATACTAGCCCTGCACTTGCAGCAGTGCTCTTGCTTCAGCTGTTTGAATGCTGGGATTACAGGTATGTGCTACTACCCCTGGCTTCATATACCTCTTGTGTATGTGTGCTGAGAACACAGAATTTACTCATCAGATTTCCAAGTGCAATGTGTTTACAGTTATTATATAATACAGTTATCATCATCACAATGTACAAAACTTGACTGTTTCAGGTAAAAATAAAGCAAAAAGACTTCCCTAGGAGCCTATGATTGACATTCATAGGTTTCTAGCTGCAAGAGAGTCCTTCTAGCTGCAAGAGAGTCTAGAAGTTGGGAACTTGATGTTCTCATCTTTGAGTAGAAGGTAACCATGAATGTTTGGCATATTTACAGTAGCCCTCAATTGACCTTTCAGCCAATGTTGGTATGAATTTTCCTGTATGTGGAAACTGACCCTGAAGAAGCTTCCAGAAGTCAAACCTTGTGTGCTCTTGGTAAATCCAGTGAGATAGAACTTTGTTAGGGCAAATCTGACTTCTCATACATCTAGCTTTGAAAAAAAATTATTAAATGCTTCTGGCCTTTAGAAGCAGCAGCCAGAAGCTACAATGTGCAAGCACTCCACTTTCCATGTGTAGTCTTTCATTTTATTTCTGTGACAGCCCAGGAGTTCCATGAAGGAGGCTGTCCTGGTTTCTTTATTGCTGTGATAAAGCAAAACAAAGTAACTGGAAGTAGACAGTTGCATCCACAGTCAAGAGCAGTGAGAGAATGAATATATGCTTGTTAGTGTTCAGCTTGTTTTCTCCTTTTAATAGTTCAAGATCTTAAGCCTAGGGAGTGGTGCTTCCCACAATGGACAGGCCTTCCCACACCAAGTAACTTAATTAACATAATCTCTCCCATAGGCATGCCCATGGGACAACCTGATCTAGACAGTCTCTCCTTGAGACCCCTTTCTTTATTAAGTCTAGATTGTCAAGGTGAGAGGTAAGATGAACCATCACAATATTTTGTTACATCACTTCTCACTCAGAGAGTCATTTGGACTGAATGGCTTACTGAGGATGGAATGAGGTACACATAGGGCCTGGGCTCTGGCTTGTCTGACTCCTGACTTCTTGCTTACTTCTGTTTTAGCAGCATGTACCATGTACCACCATCACTAAGCATGTTCCCTAAACACAGAGGAAGGCATTTCAAAATGGAATGCCTTGGAGCTTGGAGCTTGGAGCTTGGAGACTCTGGGCAAAACAGACTAAGCCTTCTTTAATAGCACTGTGGTTCTCCATTCTAGGGTGTTGTTGAAATTATTTAATCCTGACCTGGGGTTTCCACCCCATCTTTGACCCTTTAGTTCCTAGATAAAAGACACACATAGCCTTTATAACTACAACAAGCCTTGAGCAGCAAAAGAGCTGGGTGGATAACTACCCTCTATGCTATTAGAATCTACTCCTGTACAAGTTATTACTTAATATGTTTCATCTGGGATGTTCTGAACTCCAATTGGCCAGCCCTCAGGACCTCAGTTTTATGGCTCATTTAACCCCTAGAGACTCCTTCTTCATCCTGCATCTTCTTCTCTTCTCGGTTCTCCACTGACAGTAAGCCTAGGAAACCTAAACCTCACCCTTGCCTCTTTTGCCCAGCTATTGGCTGTTGGCATCTTTACCAATCAGAAATAACCCGGGAGCAGGGTCACTTAGATTCTATGCATGGAATGGGTCCTCTCTGGGGCAACCAGTGATGGGGGCCCAATATTAGCATTAGAATACAAGCAGCATCAGGCCAACCCACTACACTAGGGACAGTCTGTTTCTTTTTACAGGTATCTGACCCTGGAAACTTTGAAAACTACAGTGTGTTCAGGGCTATCTATCTACATGTCCATCTAGTGAGTGACTGTTGCACTCTGACCCCTTGACAGACATTTTCCCAGCTCTTCAGAAGCACTGCTCAGCAAGGTAGACCTAGTCCCTGCCTTTCTCAGAGCCACCTGTGAACACACAGATGACTCTCACAGACTCACCATTAGGGAAACTGTGACATGCAATTGATTCATTCATTCAGCATGTCCAGGGAGGAGAACATCCCCAGGGGAAGCCAGTAGGCAGAACCCAAGAATGGGCTGTGCATGGTAGCCTTGACCCATTCTGATGTTCCAATTTGGCTTTGCAGGTATAAAAAGCGATGCTCTTTTCTTGCCTGTCCCACATAAGAAGATGGAGAAATATTCTAGAGCAGTGGATCTCAACCTTGCTAGTGCTGCAACCCTTTAATATAGGTCATGTTTGGTGACCCCCAACCATACAAATTATTTTTGTTCCTATTTCATAACTGTAATGTTGCTACTGTTAGGATTTGCAGTGTAAATATCTGTGTTTCCTCATGGTTTTAGATGATCCCTCAATGGGGTCATGACCAACAGGTTTGAAACTTCTTTGCTAGAGAGAAAGGCAGCAAAAGATTAAAAGTAGATCTGATAATCATTAGCTCCAGAGTTTGAAGTCCACTGAGGCAGGTGCTCAGAAAGCCTCAGCTTGTCTTGTGGCATCAAAAGTATACCACGACACCCATCCTGCTACCATCACTCTTGCTTACTCTCTGTTATGTTTCTTTTCCTCTCCCCTTTCTGGCTTTCTCTGATGACAGCTCACCTCTCTGTTTTCAGTCTATCACTAGAGAGAGCAAATGGTTATATAATCTTAAATCCTGGTAAACACCAGTGCCACCATTACTGCTTCTGAATTTAGCTTTGTCATTTGGAAGGCTCAGGATTGGGCTGATGACAGGGTCAACCATACTCAGCCACCACCACACGTGACAGCACCCTGTCATCCATTACCACCACCACCAATGCCACCTCTAAGGACTTAATTGGCTCCTCTTGCCACTGGAAAGCCAGTTCATTTATGCCTATCAGGAGTCCCTTTTTCCTTACTGTCTCAATGATTCCCCAAAGCACAGAAGGGTGCACACAGTAGGGCCATTAAAACTGAAAAGGATAGGAGAGATGGCCCAGGCCTTAAGAGCAAAGAACCTGAGTTCAATTCCCAACTCTTAGGTTGGGCAGCTCATAACCATTCATAACTCTAGCTCTGGGAGATCCTGTGTACTCTTCTGGCCTCCAGGGGCATTGCATTCTACGCACACACACACACACACACACACACACACACACACACACACACACACAATACCTTTCTGCTGTTACTTTGTATTTGATCTCTTCAGCCTCAGTATTGTTTAGATATCCTATGGTAACATTGTAACACATTGGGGAAATGGTTTGTCTCATCATTGATGCAAGTTGCACATTTCAAACTGCTTTTGCCTCCAGAGGTTGGGGTTCATGAGTGGATTTCTGTATGCATACCTGTTCATTTGTATGTGCCTGCGTGCGTGCATGCATGCATGCGTGTGTGTTTGTGTGTGTGTGTGTTTGTGAAAAATAAATCTTGAATTATTTTAGAAACAACAACAATGATGGTGACAAAATGTTGGGTATTCAAAATATTCAAAATAACCACAATCCCTTGCTAGCCAGCATCGTCGAGCCCTATGGCATTAGTGGGGTATATTCATCTCATCAGTGGCTGCCCTCTTAGTCCTCTGCCACTGGACTTTGTTCACATTCCCAGCAACCTGGTAAAGTCAAGACTCTAGAGGTCCCAGCAGCTCCCTCTCTCGGACTCTGCTCACATTCCCTGCAACTCCCCCCGCTGCAGTCACTGTTACAACTTAAATCAGCCCAACCAAATCAAAACTCCAGAAGCTTGTAACTTAACAATCAGATTTATCTCAGTAATTTATTTCAGTAAATTTACACTCCACAAAATGTGCACACAATAAACTCACAACCAATTGATAATGATATAAACCACCCACCTAGATAAGATAAATTGACCTATAAAAATCCATCCCTTAAGAAATATTCATAACTACCTGTGGCCATTTAAGGTCACATGGATCTTGGTCGTCCTTCTCTGCCTCCATCTTGGTTCCTTTTCCCTTTCTCCTCTCTCTCCCCTTACCAAAACTCTTTGGCTGCCCCACTTTCTCACTGCCCAATCATAGGCCCTGTTCCAGCCTGTGCCAGCTCTCACCTTGACAACAGCTCATAAAGACAACAATCTACAACAAAGGGCTTGCCTTAAAGACTCACGAGCCATCTAGGAAGAGATAAGTTCTTAGATTCTAACTTTGGTGTTTGTCTTAGTTAGGGTCTTACTACTGTGAACAGATACCGTGACCAAGGCAACTCTTATATGGGACAACATGTAACTGGGGCTGGCTTACAGGTTCAGAGGTTCAGTCCATTATCATCAAGGTGGGAGCATGGCAGCATCCAGGCAGACATGATGCAGGAGGAGCTGAGAGCTCTATATCTTCCTCTGAAGGCTGCTAGCAGAATATTGGCTTCCCAGCAGCTAGGAAGAGGGTCTTAAAGCCCACACCCACAGCGACACACCTATTCCAACAAGGCCACACCCAGTCCAGCAAAGCCACACCTACTCCAACAAGGCCACACCTCCTAATAGTGCCACTTCCTGGGCTGAGTGTATACAAATCTTCCCAATGTTTGTTTTTCTCTCATGTGCTTCGGGCTTCCATAGTCACAGTGTTTACGAAGAAGCAAAGAGGAGAAGGCACAGGGAATTGTAAATTTCACAAAACCTTCTCTCTGAACTTCTGCCCCTCCTGTACACTTGTGTAGATAGATGTACACCGATACCCTACCTACCTCTCTCTAGACTCAGATTCATTAGACTAGTTTGGATGCAGAGAGTAAGTTTAACTCGAAATGGCTTAAAATAATGACATTTATTGCCAGTCGAGGAGACTACACCATTTGTCATCCAAGTCAGGAAGATTTTGTTCATGCCAGGTCCAACATGGGACAGTGTGCTGGCACAGATTAAAACAGGAACAATTCTCACAAAGCCAGCATGGATCAGGGCATAAATTTTCCTCTATATCAAGATGCCTTTAGACAAGGCAGTTCTATCATGAACCACAGGGCCCAGAGATTCCGGACCTTCTAATGTCTCAGGGGCTGGCTTTCAGGTCTTACTCTTTTTCATTCTGTTCCTGAGACTGCTTAAGAAGCGCCAGGCACCGAGACACCAGTCTTGACAGTTGTCAACACTGGAAGATGAAGATATCCATTTCCAGGAACCTCCATCAGATTTCCCTTCATGGCTGGAGCCATGTCAGGTGATCTTACTTCAGTCTCTGACAAGGGCAAAGGCATTATTTATGGTTGGTTTTCTTTCCCTGGAGATGAGTTGGGTACAATTTACCTTCAAATCTTTAGTTGTTCAAGTGTGGAGATGGCTCACTCAGTAAAGCGCCAGCATGAGGAACTGAGTTTGATCTGCAGAGTCCGAATAAGAGAGCTGGGGGCAGTGGCTTGCCCTGATAATCTCAGCAATGGGGAGGCAGAGACAAGTAGATTTCTAGAGCTTGGTGTCCAGCCAGTCTAGCTCCCTGGGTGAGCTCCAGGCCAATGAGAAATGCTGTGCCTAAAAGCAAGGTGCCTCTGCCTACAAAATCCCTAAGGTGGATGGTACACGAGAACGGCCATCCAAGGTTGGCTTCCACATATGCGTGCACACACAAACATTCACACGCACAAACATTCAGCTCTTAAGAGACTACATTGGGAATTCTGCCACATGCATGATTGAGCAGCTGTTGGCCATGCATATGATCTAGAGAACTCACCACACCCTCTCACCAGCTCTTGAGGGTTCTCTCATGGGGAAACCTTTGAGAAGCAAATCAAAAATGCCAGGTACACATCTTTGATGTAAAACATCAAGGCTGGGGTTTTAAAGCTCTTACTGAAAGACCCTTATCATCCTATCCTTGTTGGCTTTCTATGGCTGGGATAAAAACCACAACCAAAAGCAACTTGGGGAGGAAAGGATAGCATCCTGCATCACAACCCATTAAGGGAAATCAGGACAGGAACTCAAGGCAGGAACCTGGAGGCAGGAACTGATGCAGAGGCCATGGAGGGGTGATGCTTGCTGGCTTGCTCTCCATGGCTTGCCCAGCCTGCTTTCTTATATAACTCAGGAGCAGCTGCCCAGAGGTGACTGCCCACACAGTGGGCTGGACTTTCGTACATCGACCATCCATCAAGAAAATGAACCACAGGCTTGTCTTTGGGCCAATTGAATGAAGGTATTTTCTCCATTGAACATCTTTCTTCCCTAGGCTGGCCCTAGCTTGTATCCAGTTGACATAAAACTAACTAGGCCTCCCCCTTTAGCTCTCCAGATTCCTGGACAGTCCTGACTCACTAATAATGTGGACGTGAAGGGCTCTGCTTCCCAGCAGCAGCCCAAGTCCAGAGGCTGACGTACCGATGGCTGTTGTCTGATTTCTCAAAGTGGGAGCCAGAGCCCCGGGTTTGTCAATGTCTTGCTGCTGCTCTCAGGGAGGAAGCAGAAATCACATCTTCCACATCTTTGTCCCTGAAGTCCGCTGACATTGCTATATCATGGTGATTATCAAAGTTCAAAACGGTCTTTCCTGTGTGTGGTAGAGGGTGGGGTGTGCATATTACCTAGGAAAGAACGCCCTTCATGACTAGACTGAGAAAATGGAACAGGTTGGGTTGTAACCTGGGACCATCCATGTTTCTTCTGCTGCTGAAGATGAGATATTGGGATAGACAGGGTGGAGAATGCTCTGAGAGAGACGGTTTGAATGTATTGTAATTGATTTTTTTTCCCTCTTTACAGGAATAACGGAAAGAGGGGGAGGGGTGTCAGAAAACGTGGTCAGACTTCGGTAGTTTTGAACCAGCTTATAAATCTTAATCATAGTGTGAAAACTTTGCCTGTATTTCATAACTAGCTTTCCCTACATTGGAGCATGCCAGGCTGCCTTGGAAACTGATGCTTTACAGGTTACCAGAAAGTGGGGAGCCCTAGAGTCAGCCTTAGCTTCTGCAAAGAAGCCTTATTTGTGGGGTTGGAGAGATGGCTCAGTGGCTAAGACCACTGTCTGTTCTTACAGACTACCTGAGTTTGGTTCCCAACACCCACACAGCAACTCATAACCACCTCTAACTCTAGGCATAGGGGATCCAGAACCCTCTTGTGGCAGCCAAGGGCACTCACACCTGATACACACACACACACCTAACACACACACACACACACAGAGAGAGAGAGAGAGAGAGAGAGAGAGAGAGAGAGAGAGAGAGAGAGAGAGAGAGAGACTCATAAATTAAATTAAAACAAAACCAAACCTTTTTTTAAAAAAAGTTTTAATTGGGAGGCTGGGGAGATGCCTCAGTGGTTAAAGCACTTGCTGAACAAACTTGGGGACCGGAATTGATCCTTGGCACAAAACACCAGTTGGGTGCCTCTGAGGTTGGAGACAAAGGTTCCCCCAAACAAGCTGGCTAGGAAGACTAGCCATATCTATGAGCTCTGGGTTCGATTGAGAGTCCTTGCCTCACTAAAGTGTGAAAAGCAGTTGAAGGTGATTCCCAGCATCAACCTCAGGCCTCCACATGCACACATATGCGCGCGCGCGCGCGCGCGCACACACACACACACACACACACACACACACACACACACCCTCAATGGAAAAAGAGAGGACATAGCCTACTCTGTGTGTGCGTTACCCACAGTCCACTGCCACCCACCCACCTCCTCCTTTCCTCCCATGCTCTGCCTCCCCCTCACTTCTCCGCTTCCAATTAGGGCTGTCGAGGATGCGTTTCTAACAAGGAGCTGTGTGCAAGGGCCCCCTAATGATTTCTTTTTCAACATGTCATGCGTCAGGAGGCAGCTGGGAACGGAGCCGCTTGGTGTGAGCAGCCCTGGCTAATTAGGTTTCCGGCTGCCTTCTCCCTGCACCCACCCCTACCAGCCTGCCTAGTCACACCCCGTGTTGGCTCAAATTCTGCTGGCTGTCTGGGATAATTTGAAGATCCCACGCAGAAGTATACCATCTTTTACACTTATTAAAGATTTCACTGCTGGGGCCGATAATGCCAAAACTCATTAGGAAGTTCTCTACCCCCCTCCCCCCACCTTGGGGTATCTTCTTCTTGGCGATCCCGTAATAGTCAGGGGAGGGGTAGTAACACCCAAGGGTGGCCTGCCAATTTGTAGAGACACCATTTGACTGATGAAGAGACAGGAGAGCGGTTGCTGCCTTCTGTGGACCTTTTCTGGCTAAACATAAACAAATTCCCACTTCCCCTCTCGATAGGTCATGGAGAACAGATCCAAAAACAATGGCTAGGGTCCGGCTTGGCAAACAAATGAGTTGGCAAACAAATATGTTCATGGGGCTTATAAATCATGGGTGAAGGGTTACTCACAGGGCATAGATGGCCCCAGAGTGGCTACGGCTCTGAAAAGTCTCACCCCAGAATGAATGATGGCTTCCTTGTTGCTGTCTAGATGGAATCTCTTCAGTCAACCTTCACACGCTGTATACACTGTGTCACTAGCAGTTTAAGTGCAATTACATACAGCTCAGAGGTGTGGGAAAGAGTGAGGGTCCAATAGGCTCCCTCTCGAGGCTGGCTGTGAGGAGTCGCAGCCCTCGGGTCAGAGGATGACTCTTTACAGCTCACAGTGCTATATGGCGCCATCTAGGCGAGGCGCAAAAGGCAAGCTTTTTGCTAACTCCGTTGTGTGCGAGAGAGGATTGCTCAGCCCTGGGAACCAAAACAACCTCAGCACCGAAAACCACCACAGAGCACAGAGGGCAGGAGGAACCTTTGGCTTCTGCTTTGGGAAGAATGATGGGTAGGGTTATGGAGTTCCTGTTTTCTGAGATTAGATCTGAATACTCCTGGTTCATTCTGTTTGTTTCCTGTCTGGATCCTGAGGACCCGTTATGACGTCAGGCGCACAGGAAGGTTCTCGGTTGTCAGTTCCGGAACGGCTGTTTGCACCAGCTCTTGACCACGGAACGTTCTAGGGCTTGAATGGAATTCCATCAAATGTCGCTGAGCCATCGGGGTTCAGCAAGGAAGGGTAGAAACCAAAGCAGGTATTTGAACAGAGAGGGTCTGATGAAGGGAATCAGGAAGATGTAGGTTACGGATGAATAGATGGCGCCATGACTGAGCATGCGCTGTTGGAGGCCTAGTGACTAAAGGAGGCAGGTAATGACCGGGGACATGTGGAGGAGCAGCAGAGAGAAGCTAGGAAGAGGGGGCTGTGGCATTATGGCTTAGATCTAAGAAGGCGTCACATACATTTGAGATGTCCTTGGAGATGGGCAATACGGAGCGTAAAAAGTGGTTGGAGGTTTGAACCTCTTGGTAGAAGAGGTTGAGATTATGGGCTGCAAGGCACTGCTGGGAGATGCCTCACAGGAAGCCCGTCTCCCTAGCCTTGCCCTTTTCCATTTGCGTTCTGTCCTTTGAGGTCTGGGGTGTCTCTCTCTTCCGGGTGTTGACAGAGCTGATGAAGAAACCCAGCAGACAAAGGAGAAATGCAGTTTGCAGACCCGGCATCGCTAGCCAGCCAGCACAGGAGGCAGGGGGAACCCAAAGGTAAGCCTGTGCTTTCTCAGAGGCAGTGGTCTATCCAGAGCCTACTGACTGGGGACGTGGGTAATTACTCACAGTTAATTAATTACCTCAGAAAGCAGATGTCACAGGGCAACACAGCGTGTCTGAGAGGCTCCTCTGGAGGAAAGAAGTGACCTGAAAAGTTAAGAGGCTCTGAAGGAGTATGGGTGGGACAGAGGAAATGGAAGGTGCAAAGGTCAGGGGGGAGAGGGGGCGGAGCTTTGGGAGCTGGAAGGCAGGAGTAAGGCAGAGCACGGAGGAAAGAGATGCACAGGGGAGATCCCCCATGCTCAGGTGCCTCCTCCTGACACCTCTCTTCCGGTGAGGACAGACACTGAGCTCTTTCCCCTGAACTCTACTTGGCACGCTCTCTGCTTCCCCTCTGGGCTTCTGCCCTCTGCTGCTGCGTGGTCCTCATGTTGATAAATAGCTTCACATGTCCCCCCTCGTTCCCGAATTACCTTCTCTCTGCTCAACTCAGAGCAGTCACTCCAAAGATGATTGATTTAACCTCGCTCGTGGTAAAAATTGCAAATCCAACCACCCCGGCGACGCCATTTCTCACCTCTCAAATTGAAAGATACATTAAAGAAACAAGAACGCGGGTAGAGGTGTGAATGTGCCGTGCGGGCTGACAGGTCCACGTAAGTTCCCAGGAAAGAACTTAACCAGGTAAATAAGAAGCTAGGTGCAAAACCCCAATAGTTCATTACCCTCCAGTAGTCTATGCTGGGGACACTGCACAAAGGCCTACGTGTATGCAAGTTCCGTGTTGGTGGACACAGCTGAGACCATATGGAAGAAAGATACTCAGGGGAAAATCCCCCGTGTTGATATTGATCCTCCGTATGATTGTGACTGCATAGATATTTTTTCTTATTACACCCTAAATGGAACAGCAATGATTTTTATTATATTATAATGTAATTTAAAAATATTTTTCCAAGACTGAGTCTCAAGTACCCAAGGTTGGCGTCAAACTCCCTATGTACCTGAGGATAATAGTCTTTTTTTTTTTTTCTTTTTTTCGGAGCTGGGGACCGAACCCAGGGCCTTGCGCTTGCTAGGCAAGCGCTCTACCACTGAGCTAAATCCCCAACCCCGAGGATAATAGTCTTAATCTTCTGATTCTCCCGTCTCCACCTCCAGAAAGCAGGTGTGCGCCACCACATCCCGCTAATGGGGTCTTGGGAATCAGACCTAGAGTTTTGTCTATGCCAGGCAACTGCACTATGAACTGGGTATTATCCTCGCGCTCTACCTCCCCTTACGATGTCCTTCCCAGTTCCAGGGCGGACCCTGAGCCCTTCCCTACTGATCTCCGTCTTTACCTACTCTGTCTGGCATGTGGCTTCTGTTTTCTGGGGTAGGTATAGATTCTAAGCTAAGATTGCTGAGAGTTTGTGGGAGGACGCCGGGCAGGCTGCAGGTAACTGTGACGCAATTTCTGTGTAAGGACCCGAATATAGGTTTCGACATCTGTAATGCACCCTGGATCCTTTGCAGCTACTTTCTGATAGTGATATGTGTATCAACAATGCCCTCCAGATCCCAACCCTGGGATGCCTGAGGCATCACGCGAGGTACCACTGAGGCAGCAAAGCATCTTGGGTAAGAGCATGGGTAAGCAGACTGTGCTATGCCCACTGCTGGAGCCTTCAAGGCAAGGCTGGGCAAGCTTCTTCAGACACTCGGGCACATCCAAGTCCAAGTTCCGCTTTCTGAACTTAGCAGCTCTTCTCTCTCTCTGGAAAGGCGATTGTATTCCTAGAGCTCCGGTTTCCTTGGTAATTATGAGATTTGCAGAAAAATGAGGAAGTGAGATGCCTCAGTCTCAGAAAGGGAAAAATGTCATATCTGCTCTCATAGGTTGGATGCTAAGGGAACGTTTGTATGTATGTATGTAAATAAGGGGCATAGAGTGTGTTTAGACAGGTTGATCGGAGATCAGGAGACAAGAGTGAAAGGCGATAAGAGGGGCAGGGCAGAAGGTCACGTGGGAAGAAAGGGCGGGGCAAAGATTACACTGGAAGTGGGAAGGCAGCTCCTGGCCTGGGAGGGAAGAGAAACAAAACAAAACTTTGTGTGAAAGAGTGCCTTACTGAGATTCAGTTCTTTGTAAGTTAAACTGGGAGTGAGGACTGTAGTGACTTCTGCAGTTGAATGGGGACTTGTTCACCTGTCTGTCACCCGAGGTAACACTATTCTGGTGAAGCTGATCTGTCTGAATTCACAACCAGCTCCCTGGGCACAATGGCTGTGGTTATGACTAGAAAATGGATGGAGCACATGGATAAGTGGTCCTGACATTGTGGAAGCTGAGATAGCCCAGGATATGCCACCAGCAAGCTGAATGCACCAGGAAAGATGGCGGATGAATCCCATCTAAGTCTAAAGATGTGAGAACGTGGAATTCTGATTACAAAGTCAGGAAAAGATGAGCACCTCAGACCAGTGAGAGCTAACAAATCTGCCCTTCCTCTGCCTGTTTATTCTATGTGGGCCACAAGGGATTGGATGATGTCTACCCATGTAAGTGAGGGAGGACATTTTACTTTCAGTTTACTGATTCAAATGCTAACCTCAGGGGGAAAAGTCTCAAGGGTCCATCAAGCGTTAAATGAAAATGTGGTAGATATGTACTGTAGAATACTATTCAGCCACGATAAAGGATAGGGGCATGTAATTTGTGACAATGTGTTATGAATTGGAGGTCATTTGTTAAACATTGAAAGACACTGGCAGGGACTTAGTAAAGACATTCTGGTGGCCACAGATAATTATAATAAACTTCATAGCTTTCTAAGAACCTGAAGAATGGAATTTGAGCATTTTTTAACATAAAGAAATTATACTCTAAATGGCCAGTATGTTTACCCCGATTTGGACATTCACGGTAATGTCACACATAGTACATGCAAATTTTTTTTTGTTACCAGTGAAAACTATATCTAAAAACAGGGGAATTCTAATATTTTTTGGAAACGTTCCCATAGTCACACTTTTAAGAAACGCTGCTTTGCCAGATATCTGGGCATCACTCAGCTGAGTCAGGTTGATGTATAACTTAACTGCCCTACTGTGCGCCCTTAGAGCTTACTGAAGTTGTAGACATGCATAGTAGGGAATGGCTCTGGATCGTAACCGAGCCATTGTGGGAGTAGATAAAGCTCAGCTTCTCCATGGTTTGGGTTTGAAACATTCCCCCCAAAGGATTACACATCGAAGGCTGGGACCCCAGAGCAGTTATGCTTAGACATGGGAGGTGGCAGTACCATAAGGGGTCTAACTTCACCAGCGAGTGAATCTCTTGACAGATTATAGCTCAGTGGAATCTTGGAAGGGAACTTTAGGAGACATGCCTAGTTGGATGAAGACAGTCACCTGGGGTAGACCCCACCCTTTCTTGCCCTTCCTCACACTCTCTGCCCTCTCTCGCCCTCTCCCATCCTCCTCCTCCCTCCCTACACTCCTCCCTGGACACCAGGAGTTGAGCAGCAGCCCCCCCCCCAGCCCCTGCTCTACCACATACTTCTCACCATGACATTTTGCCTCACTGCAGTCCAGCGAGTGAGGCCACGTGACATCCCTGAAACCATGAACTAGTCACATCTTCTTTCAAGTTGATTTTCTCGAGTTCTATTTTATTTTGTTACAGGGCTGGAGAGCTGTCACACATTCTGTGAAATGCTTAGAGAAAGTCCTAATAGAAGACACAGGGAAAGCAGTGGTCCTTGGGTACCAGGCAGGTGGAGCAGAGGCATAGAGGGGGTGGAGCAGAGACAGAGGGGGTGGAGCATCAGCCTAGAGTGGGTGGAGCAGAGGCATGGAAGGGGTGGAGCAGCAGTATAGAGGGGGTGGAGCAGCGGCATGGAGGGGGTGGGGCAGCGGCATAGAGGGGTAAAGCAGAGACAGACGGGGTAGAGAGCAGCATAGAGGGGGTGGAGCAGAGGCATAGAAGGGGTGGAGCAGCAGCATAGAGGGGGTGGAGCAGTGACATAGAGGGGGTGGCGCAAAGACTCCTGGGAGTTACTGTTATATCAAGACAGAGGCAAAGGTAGAGATAGAATAGTCATGTGCGTGCACCTGCGTGCACACACAAATGTACACATATGTATATGTATGTACATGAATACATACACATGCGCACACATATATACACCACAATCACACATGTATACATGGGTGAATACACAAACAGACATGTACATACAGAGAGAGAATGTTTCCAGTGACCCTGGGGTGTCATGGCCCTTGGCTCTTACATAGGCCCTGGGGGTTATGGGATAGGAAGGAGAGAAGGAGGCTGGAGTCAGCAAAGCCGATCCTAGAGCTTCAGGCAGAGGACACCAGATAGGGTGTGTGTCACCACAGACAGCAGCTCTGAGGAGGGAGGGCAGAACCACGGTCTGGGTTACAGTTCAGTGGATGGAAGCACGGCCTTGCCAGGCCCTCCCATTGATGATTCTTGCTATTTAATTCCCTAGTGGAGCTCACAGTTCCCCAAAGAGCAAGGAAACCTAAACCTGACTTAACTTAAAATCAACGAGAAAAGTAAGACTGGCCGAAGTGATGGAGTCTGGGAATGTCGCAGTTAAATTCTCTGGTTCTGGCAAGCTGTAAAATGAGAGCAATGTCCAGTGGGAGCATGTGCTTACTCTCACGCACGCACGCGGGAACGAATGTACACATACACACGAGGGTACATCATACACGGACATGTGCACGTACACAATGCAGCCATATGCATACTGTGATGGTTTGTATATGCGGAGCCCAGGGAGTAGCACTATTAGAAGGTGTGGCCCAGTTGGAGTAGGTGTGGCCTTGTTGGATTGGGTGTGGCCTTGTTGATGTAGGCGTGGTCTTGTACTGTGCGTGGCCTTGGAGTAGGTGTGGCCTTGTTGGAGTAGGTGTGTCACTGTGCTGTGGGCTTCAAGACCCTCATTCTAGCTGCCTAGAAGTTAGTCTTCTACTAGCAGCCTTCAGCTCCTCCAGTGCCATGCCTGCCTAGATGCTGCCATGCTCCTGCCATGATAATGATGGACTGAACCTCTGAATGTGTAAGCCAGCCCCAATTAAATGCTGTCCTTGTAGGATTTGCCTTGGTCATGGTGTCTGTTCACAGCAGTAAAACCTTAACTAAGACACATTCATACACACAGACTTGCATGCACACCATGTATACAGGCATGTACATACCAGAACACACATATACACATGTGCATATGCATATATACTCATGAAAGCATGCACTCACAATATGGATACACAGGAAAACAGGAACACAGGATCATACTTGTGCACACACAGGCATACAACATGCACAAATGTGAATGCACACACACAATCACACACACATACACACTCACACACACAGGTGTAATGTGTTCTCACCTTCAAGAAGATGCCAGGAGGTTGATAGCTACTCCATTTATGAAGAGCTTAGCACAAGGCACCCGCTCTACAAACGAGACATAAACAGGTGGTTCATGATCAGGGTCATAAAATTTCAATCTGCCCATGGCAGCGGTCAGTGCTGTAAGCTGACAGCAGGAACGGGAGCTGAGACCAGGCCTAGCTTCGATCTCTCTCTCCTTTCTGGGAACTGCATTCCCTTTATTGGGCCCTGCCTCTCCTTGCCAAGTCTTGAAAGCAGAACACAGCAAGAGGCCGTGGCCTCTGAGCGTGCCACACTGTTAATCCTTCCAGTGGGAAGAGAGATTTATGGCGTCCTAAGCGTGGGCGGCTGGCCCGGTTTGTGTTAATAGCCTTATTAGTTACATGGTGGTAAAACCCAGGTCTCCATACCGCTGAACAGCTACCGCCCTGCTCAGCAGCACGCAGTCAGCACACTGAAGCTCCTCGACATGGTCTTAAAGCCCCTGAAGCCTGGTAAGGGAGGCTCCCCTGATGGGTTAGAGATAGACAGATGGACGGAAGCCAGTGAGCTTCAAAGGGGGAATCAGAACCCTCAGCATAACCACCTCTGCCTGTCACTGTGGGCTACTCCCCCACTTATGATCGATCCCAAGTGGGTGCAGCCTTGATCTCGACTGTGTAGAAGCCAAGAAGTGTTGCTGATGGCAGTGAGCTCAGAGCCCCATTAGAGCTCAAATATCCCTGTGGCAGCTAGACACAGGCACCCCGTAGGAGTTAGCACATCCTAGGAGCCTCGCATGATGGGAGAGAGACACCATCATGTTGGTTGGGGAATAAGATAAGCTATAAAGCGGTGTCAATCCCTGAGGTACCCACACACAACGGAGCCAGAGAGCCAAGCTCTAAACTTCTAAAACTCAGCTACGGTGAAGAGATGCACGAACCTGTCACTTGGTGTGATGGTTTGAATATGCTCGGCCCAGGGAGTGACACTAGTAGGAGGTGTCGCCCTGTTGGAGTGGGTGTGGCCTCACTGGAGTGGGTGTGGCCTTGTTGGAGTGGGTGTGGCCTCGCTGGAGTGGGTGTGGTCTTGTTGGAGTGGGTGTGGCCTTGTTGGAGTAGGTGTGGCCTTGTTGGAGTGGGTGTGTCCTCGTGGGTGTGGGCTTTAAGACCCTCTTCCTAGCTGCCTGGAAGCCAGTCTAATCCTAGCAGCCTTCAGAGGAAGATGTAGAACTTTCAGCTCCTCTAGCACCATGCTTGCCTGGATGCTGCCATGCTCCCACCTTTGATGATACTGGACTGAACCTCTGAACCTGTAAGCCAGCTCCAATTAAATGTTGTCCTTATAAGAGTTGCCTCGGTCATGGTGTCTGTTCACAGTAGTAAAACCCTAACTGAGACACTTGGTGTTCCCATCACCAAGCCCCGTGTAGAACAAGGTACCACTAGACACGACTATTCAGGGAAACCCATCAGCATTCAGATGGATTCACCCAGCCTTTACCTTTAAGGGGGGACAGATGGGATCACATGCACATAGAGAGAGAAATATTGCCAACGGTTGGGTTCTTTGAGCAAATTACGTTACCTGTGAGTTAATAAAGTAAGTGGTTTAATTACTAGCTAATGATGAATCCCATTCTATATACTCAGAGTCAGGGAGTGGCCACAAGAAAGAGACCAAGATGGAGGCGGGTTCCATCGCTCTCCACGTTCCCTCCTTGGAACATCTCTTTATTGTTCAGCCCGTGACAGGTGTCATCCCACTTAGCCAGTCCCTGTGCCCTTGGGAGGGCTGGGTTTGAATTGTGACTCAAACCATGTGATCATAGGAGAGTTACACAAAGCAGAGCCGGAATGAGTCTGGGGGCATTAAAATAACACAAATACGTCATGGGGTATGGGCAGCAATGGCAGCTCTTCTTCGGGCTGTGGGGTCAGGTGAGGTCCTGGGTTGAAGATGGTTATTCACACGTGAAGGATGTGAGGTAGTTTCAGGTGTCCCTGTGGCACCCTGTGCAGCTCGTAGATCAGGTAAAGGGTGGACTGAGCAGGGAAGCTACCCATTCAGAGCTGCATGGACCTTGTCAAACGGGTGGAAGTGTCCTTTGCTTTTATTTATTATTCCAGAGAACTGAAGGAAGATTCCAGATCAGGGGCATCTGATGGCCTCCTTTGACTTCCTTGGATTCTTCACTCATGTGCACAAACCCATATATAGTTTAGGATTTAAAACTGAATCTTAAAAAAAAAAATCTAAACACTGCAGGGTAGACTTGGAGACTAGAGGATTTCTGGGGCTTGCTGGCCAGCCAGTCTTGCAGAATCTGTGAGCGCCAGATTCATAAGAATCAATAGACTCTACTTCAATTAAACAAGGTGAAGAGTGACAGAGGAACACACGCAAATACACAAGCACATGCGTGTGCGCGGACATGTGTGTGCGCGCGCATGCGCACGTACACACACACACACACACACACACACACACACACACTCCTCTCTGTTCTAAGGAGACTGGGTCATAGGAACACAGAAGGATGATCCTACATTGCCCAGGAGAGAGATGCTGGTGACGACTGTGGGGGAGAATTTAGACTAAGGTGACTTAAGAGGCCAGTGCCACAGTCAGTAGATGAAACTAGACCATCCCCCATGGGCTTATGTGCTTGAAAGCTTGGACACAGCTGCTAGAGCCATGGTGGGAGGTGGTGGGAAACCTAAGTCAGACATTCGCTGGCGGAAGTAGGCTACTTGAAGGCAGGCCATTAGTGGTATTTTGCATAGAGCCATTTCCGGTTTCTCTTTCCCTACTTCCTGTCCACAGTGAAAGAAAGGACTGCCTTAGTTACATGCTCCTGCCATCTTGGAGGTCAGAAGAGGACCCCTGATCACCCGAAACTGAAGTTACAGGCGGTAGTGAGCTGCCCCATCTGGGTATTGGGACTCAACTCCTCTGCAAGAGAAAGAAGTGCTCGTAACTGCTGACTCATCCCCCACCCAAGTCTTGTATACAAGGCACTTGCAGTCTGCTAGCACAAAGCCACTCATACTGTGTGGCAAGGAGCAGAGCAATGCCCTTGGCTTCAGTCCCCCCTCCATTCCCCAGCCATTCGCAGTGCCTGCTCCCACAGGTGCACACAACCTTCTCTTCTCTTCCACCCTCTCCCCTTGCATTTCTACAGAAACCACCGCCCTCCCGTCTCACGGCTGGCTGGTTCCAATAATCTGCTAATTAGTCTCCCTGTCTTCTGGGTCTCCCCTTTCCAATCCATCTTGCTTGCTGTCACCAGGCCAAGTATTCTAAACCCCAGCTTACATCATGTCAGTTTTCTATGGAAAACAACACTACCCTGCTGGGCTCTGTGATCCGTACAGGAGAAAGGAAAAGACTGTCAAGAGACGTTTTAGGTCTTCCTTCCTGTGGTCTCTGCAGTGTGTCGCCTCCTGATGTTCTATGCATCTCCTGTGCCAGATACACAAAAATCACCGGCAACTGGGAGTCCTTCAGTGTCAGCAACAATGGCAGGCTGTGGCTGTAGCTGTCCAGCTTAGCCGCGTTTGCCTTTTGACTTGGCGAGGTAGACCTGGAAATGGGTTTTTACATTCTCTCCTCCTGGGTGGGCTTACTGCCCAGTCGTGGGGAGTGTGGTCGGCAGATGGCCTCCAACTGTCAGCGTCTGTGACAGCTGCAGAGACAGGGGCTCCCCAAGGCCACACCTTCCTAGGAATTTGCTATGATCTGGCCAGAGTAAGACAGAGGGAGGGGTTTCACGGTTTTTGGCTCCGCCTAGTTGGCCCATGACATTGGACTTGTGTTTTATTTTTCTGTTTTGTTTCGAGACAGGATCTCTAGCCTAAGAGTGGCAGAAACTGAACTGGAACTGAAGCTGAGGGTGACCTTGAACTCTCGATCCTCTGGTCTCCACCTCTGAAAGGCTGATGTCATGGAGGCAGATCCATGTGATACTGACAGAGGTGGAACCTAGGGCTTTGTACATTCTCAGCAAGCCCTCTCCCAGGATGCCACCTGCTGCATTCCCAGCCCAGCATTGCCATTGCGACCTTATCCTGTGCTCAATCCTGCTTCCTCCTCCCCCTCCTCTTCCCCTCCCCCTCTTCTTCCCCTCCTCCCCTCTCCCTCCCCTTCCCCTCTCCCCTCCTTCCCCTCTCCCCTCTCCCTCCCCTCCCTGTCCCCCTCCTCTTCTCCTTCCCTTTCCTTCCCCTCCCCCTCCCCCTTCCCCTCACCACCACCACCAGCAGCATCGATGTTTTATCGACAGCTCTACTTATAGAGTACATAATTATACTTATGTACTGTGGAGTGTGACCACAACAGTTTTCAGTGTGCTCCATGCTGGGTAGGTTTCATTAAGTCGGTTTTAGAAGTCTCACCTCCCAGGAGCCTGATACTCCTGATCAGGAGTTTATTCGTTATTTCTCCTCCAAACACCACACCTAGATAACCACTTTCCATCCTTAGTGATTCAGCTTGTCAGCAAGCCTCCCATAAATGGAATTATAAGTGGTGTGTGTGTGTGTGTGTGTTGGCGTGTCTTGTGCCAAGGTTTATTCCTTTTCTCTATATTTTTTCAAAATTTAATTTTTTTACATATTTACATCTGTCACTGCCTCCCCTCCTTCACCCCCTCCCACAATCCTTCTTCTACCCTCCCTTCCCTCTCAGCCAGTGGGGCCCCCCCCTGGTATCCCCGACCCTGGCACTCAACTCTTTGCAGGGTAGGCTCTCTCTCCCTACTGAGGCTAGAGGAGGAGCCCAGCTAGAAGAACACATCTCATGTACAGGAAACAGCTTTGGGATAGCCCCATCCCAGCTGTCAGGACCCACACGAAGACCAAACTACATACCTGCTACATTTCTCTATATATGTTTTAAAGATAGGGTCTGATGTGCCAAGGCTAGCCCTAGAACTTCCTATGTACCCAGGATGACTTTGAACTTCAGAGTCTCCTGCTTCCACTTCCCAAGTGCTAGGATCACAGAAACACACCCGGCACTACCTCTGTCTTACATGGTTCTGGATTGAACCCAGGATTCCATGAATGCTAGGCAAGTGCTCTACCAGCTGAGCTGTGCCCAGGCTGGCTCGCTGATTTTCTTCAGCAAGCAGTCTTCAGTGTCCATCCATGTCATAGCATGTATCCAGAGCTCATCCGTTTTCATTTTTCATTGCTGAGTACTATTCTCAGGATGAATGTGTCGCTGTTAGATCCCTATCCTCACAAATGGGTGGATGTTTTACACTTAATTGGGTTTGTTGTGGGACTCTTACACACAGGTTTTTTGTGTGGACATATTTACCTAAGAAACATCTGTAATCCAAATTCTGTCTTCTGTGTACTCTTGAGAAGCAGGACAAACTACCCCATTAGGGACTGTTTTTTGTTTTTTTAATAGATAAACTTGCAGAATAGAAATGTGGATTGCATTGCAGAGATGGCTCAGAGATTAAGAACCCTTGCTGCTCTTCCAGGACCCAAGTTTGGTTTCCAGGACCTACGTCAAGTGTCTCACAATGGCCTGTAACTCCAGCTCCAGGGGATCTAGCACCCCCTTCTAGCCTCTAAGGTCACCTGCACACTCACATGCATACGCACGCACACATGCACACACACACGTGCACACCCACACACACGCACACACACACACACAAACACACACACACCAGCATGAAGATAATTAAAAACAAAGTATATATACATATAAAAGGACATGTGCAGAATTATGGAATTGTCATTGGTGACAATATAACATTGGAAACAACAGGGTTGAAATGTTACCTTAGGCTGATCAGAGAAGGTCTGTGGCCTGTTAAGTGGCACAGCAATTAAGTGGTGGTCCTAGGACTCGAACCTAGCCCTGTGGCTCTGCAGAATGTGTTCTCCTTGCTCATCTCTTTCTCTGCTAGATCCTAACTGGCTTTTGCATACTATCCAACCCCAGTCTAGACACAGCCCCTCCACAGGCTTCGTCTAGACTGTACAAGTTCTCAGTGTTTGAAGAATCTGTGATTCCACCTGACGATAAAGATTATACCAGTTGTTCATCCATTTTAAGATGTTTATTTATTTATGCTATGTATTATGGGTACTTTGCCTGCATGTGCATCTGCACACCAGAAGATGGCATCAGACAGTTTTGAGCTGCCCTGTGGGTGCTGGGAATTGAACTCGAGACCTTTGTAAGAGCATTATGTGCTCTTGGCCACTCACCATCTCTCCCGTCCCTTCTTTCTTTTAAATCAAAGGGCACTGGCAGGTAGCAGTGGCTTGCTGCCTCTATGACAAGACACTGAAGCTGAGTAGTGAATAAATTGTCAACCTGGGCTCTTAGCACCTGCTTCTCGGCTTGTCCCCTGCCTGGCCCTCCTGGGCATTTACTGCATTTGAAACCTCAGCATCTACCAATCTGGGTCATGACCCCCTTGGTGTCTGTCACACTAGGAAAACTCAGGTCCTAGGTGCCCCCTGTGCTGGTTCTCTTTTTGTGCAGAGAGGAGAAAGAGGAAGGGGTAGTGAGGGAAACTTAGAGGGCATTTACAATTGCCATGGCAACTAGAAGACACTCCTTCAACAACAATTTATTTCCTCTCATTTCTGGGGCTGTGTCTAAGCCCAAGGGCCCTGCATGGTTTGGTTCCTGGTGTGGGCTCCACTCCTGCCTTGAGGGTATATTCGTTGATTCTGGATTTATGGTGGGGACAGAGCTCTGTGTGTCTGGCTATGGGGTGAGTGTGTGTGTGTGTGTGTGTGCATGTTAGAAACTGACATCAGGTGTCTTCTTTTTTGTCCAGGGGGTATTTTTGTGTATACGTGTACACATATGTTTTTAGGCATGTGTGTATGCATATGTATGCATGTTAGAGATTGACATCAGGTATCTTCTGCTTTGTCTACTGCATATTTGTGTTCATGTGTGCATATGTGTTTTTATGCATGTGTGTGCATGTTAGAGATTGATACCAGGTATCTTCTGCTTTGTCTACTGGGTATTTGTGTGTACATGTGTTTTTGTGCATGTGTGCGTATACATGTGTGCATATTTTGGGTTCACCTAGGTGTACACTGAGTCCAGAGGTTGGCGCTCTACTTTGTTTGCTGAGACAGTGTATCTCAAGGAACCAAGAAATCACTGTTTCTGGTAGACCAGTTGTCCAGTGAGTGCTCATCTCCACAGCTCCCTAAGGCTGCGGTTACAGGGGCAAGCCACCACACCCCTCTTCTACACCAGTGCTGTGTTGCTGAGGTGCTGCATAGCTGAGGTATGTTGTGGGTATGAACTCAGGTCCTCATGCTTTTGTTAAGCACTTCAGCCATTGCGCCATCTGTGTAGCCCACTTACCTTTCTTTTAAAGACAACGTCTCTCCTTGGTAAATGAGGGCTCCATTCCTCAGTTCATCCTTGGCATCTCCTTGAAGGCTGTCTGCCAACGCAGTCACCAGGTAGTTAGGGCTTCCAGGACGACTTGGGAGCAACTTGCTAAGTCATTCCATCTAACTGCAGGTGATACCCTGCGGATTCTGTAAACACCTCGCACAGCTCAAGTTAGCACCAGTAGGCACCCTGCTGCGTAGTTTTATGTCCACTTGACACACGCTCAGGTCATCTGGAGAGAGGAACCTTAATTGGGAAAATGCCATGACCAGATTGGCCTGTGGGCATGATCTTGATTAATGACTGGTGTAAAGGAGGTCAGCCCACCATGGGCGGTGTTGCCTCGAGGCAGATGGTTCTCAGGTATGTAAGAAAGCAGGCTGAGCGAGCCAGTAAGCAGCATCCCTTCATGGCCTCTGCATCCACCCCTGCCCTGGGCTTCCTTTATGATAGACTGCTAAGCTGTGGGCTGAAATAAATTGTTTTCTGTCCAAGTTCCTGTTGGTCATGATATTGATTGCAGCAGTTTGAAAACAAAGCAGGACAGCTCCTGACACAGTATACCGAAGGAGAAGGGAAGGACAATGAATTGCAGGTCTAGCTCATGGATCCGTGTGTCAGCTGACTTGACTTCTGAGTCAGGTCTCAGTATCTTCAGGTGGGTGACATCAGCTCCAGGACCCTTAGTTGCCTTCTGTGTAAAAATGGGGTCAAATGGTATCTACAAGTTGAGTTACTGTTTGGGTTTTATGACCCTGATCGATGGAGAGTCTTGGCAGGGTTGGCGGTATATAATAAATACTTAACAGGTGATTAATTAAAATATTATTGATTTGTTTGCTTAGTGTGTGTGTGTGTGTGTGTGTGTGTGTGTGTGTGTGTGTGTGTGTGCGCTCACTGAACATTTGGAAGTCAGAGGACCACATTTGCAGTTGCTTCTCTCCTTCTACCATGTGGTTTCCTGGGATTGACCTTGGGTCCCAGACTTAGCAGCAGGCTCCGTCACCCACTAAGCCATCTTGCTAGTGCCTGTGATTCACACACACACACACACACACACACACACACACACACACACACACACACACACAATTGTTATTTTGCAGCAGTCAGCTGGATCTAGTAAGTTCTAAGATCCCTCTGAGCTTTCACCTCACTCCCACGTTAGTGTCAGGACAAGGTTTTTAGTTGTCTCCCACGGTCCTGGGGTTATCCCCAACATGGTGTACAGAAGGTATTTCTCTCCCTCTCCCCCTCCCCCTGCCCTCTCTCCTTCTCTCTCTGCTTTTTGGCTAGAGGTACCAGGTACTTTCATTGGATTCATAAAAGGGTCTGTGACCTCCCTAAGCTTCTAGAACGTGAGGGTTTCCATGGTATTCCAGGGTGACCCTGAAAGGGGGGAAGTTTGATACTCAGGAGTGTGAGGACGACAGGAAGACAGATTTGAGCCCGGAGCTGTAACATAACTTTCAGAAGAGCCGGGCAATCTAAGGCTCACAATCAGCTCCATCAAAGCAATTTAGTGGGGATGTTCCTATCTCTCAGCCATGGGCAGTTCCACAGGGAGATAAAATTTGATGGGAGTAGCAAAGACTCTTACGTCCTTGGCAGAGGTCAGTGCTGTTTGCGAAAGTGTCGGCGAGCGGAGCAACTGGGCTGTTCCAGAACGAGGCCCTAGGCTTGACCACTTGTCAAGACACACAGGAGGCCTTGGGGATATTCACGGCAAACTGGAGGCCTAAAAATTATGGACAAAAGCTGTGATGGCCCAGAGTCCCCTTCCAAATTTTAAAGCCAGGCTATATCCACCACAGACATCTTTGATGGCTGCCTCTTTTTCCCTTCTTTGCGCATGCGTGCCTGTGCGTGCGTGCGTGGCCTCCTCGGGAACCAACCACTTATTATTATTACTATTTTTTGAGATGGATCCTTTGGCTCTAGGCTAGCTGGCCCACAAGTTGTATAGATCTACCGACACTATGCCTGCACTGTGATTACATGCACGCACACAACACCTGTTCTGTTCTTTTAACCCCTTAGTGTATTTCCAGGGTTCAAAACCCAGGCCTCTCTGTATGCAGCAAGCACTTTACCAACCGAGCCATCTTCCTAGCCACCGGTTGCTTCTTACTTAGACCTATTTGTCTTAGACACAGAACACAGATGTCCAAGATCCAGGACAGGGCCGTAGGAAGTGGGGGGAGAGAGGACAGGAAGGCATGGATTAAGGTGGACCCTTTCTGTCCTAGCAGCTTTTAACATCTCTTTTGGAGTCAAAGTTTCAGTAGGTGGCTCTGACTGACCTGGAACTCACAGAGATCTGCCTGTCTCTGCCTCTCAAGCACCAGGATTAAAGGTGTACACCACCATACAGGGCCTTGAACATATCTCACAGGGATGAGTTTGTTACTGATTAAAATAGATAATCAACACACACACGCGCGCGCGCACGCACGCACGCACGCACGCACGCACGCACGCACGCACACAGGCACCAAGATAAAAGTTGGCGGGAGACATTTTGCAGTTGGAACCATGAGGTCAGAGTTGCAGAACAGAGTTACCCAAGCTGGTCTCTTGCTTATGGTACCACAGGTGGATACACTGGGGACTTCCTCAGCTTCAGGGCAAAGCCTCTGTTGTACTTGGCACAGCACAAGAGGCTCCTTAATATTCAGTCTAAATCCCCGGTCAGCCAGAGTCTTGAAGCGACAGCTCAGCCACATCTTACATTACCCTTTCTTAACAATTTCAGCCGAACGTTCAGGGCTGAGGTGGGTTCCTATTCCGTGGGCTCTTGTGCACATCTCAGAGCTGAGTGGCTCCCTCTGAAACAAAGAGGTTCAAAGCCATTGGGGTCCTGCTCTAAGATGGCTTTGCAGGTGCTCCTGGGTCAAACTGGGCATGCTCCTCGGCTACCTACTGCTGTATTTCTACACTTATCTCTTTCATAGGGAATAATGCCAAGGCCAGTGACGCCTTAAATGCTGTCTGTTCTATCAGTGGCTGGCACATAGAACTTGGGTCTTGTCTTAATGTTCTATTGCTGTGAAGAGACACCGTGACCATAGCAACTCTTCTAAAGGCCGACATTTAATTGTGGCCGGCTTATAGATTCAGAGGTTCAGTCCATTATCATCATGGCAAGGATCATGGCACCTTGCAGGCAGACATGGTTCTGGAGTAGCTGAGAGTTCTGTATCTTGATATGAAGGCAGAAAGACACTGTGAGCCACACTGGGTGTAGCCTGAATATAGAAGACCTCAAAGCCCACCCCAAAGTAACACACCGGGTTGGGGATTTAGCTCAGTGGTAGAGCACTTGCCTAGGAAGCGCAAAGGCCCTGGGTTGGTCCCCAGCTCTAAAAAAAAAAGAACCAAAAAAAAAAAAAAAAAAAAAAAAAACACCTCCTCCAACAAGGTCACACCTACTCTGATAAGGCCACACCCACTCCAACAAGGCCACACCTCCTAATAGTGCCATTCCTTATGGCCAAGCATTCACTCACATGAGTCTATGGGAGTCATACCTATTCAGGTCTGGCTGAAGCTACAGGTTTTCTGAGCTCAGTTTATCCTGAGCTAGAAGATGAGGTGGAGAGCAAGGAGGAAGGAGAGAGTCCAAAGGGCCTGCATGGAGGATGTTCATGGTGTGTAGGGTGCTAATCCTGATTGCCTTATTAGTAACAAGGGGAAGGAAATGACCATGAGAGCCAAATGGACGACTAATGGCAGGGGGCTGCCTTGACACGGAAAGCCAGGCTGCTAATAACCCTTTAGCGGGGGGTGCGGGGGATATGAGGACAAAAACTCTGACTGGTTAAGAAGGCCCTGGAAGATTCCTTGTTTGGGTAGTCAGTCTCTCTGTCTGTCTGTCTGTCTGTCTGTCTGTCTGTCTCTCTCTCTCTCTCTCCCACCTCCCACCTCCCACTGTGGAACAGTACAGCGTGCAGACTTGGCCTTCCCAGCCTCTATAACTGAATTTGTTCTATATGCACCAGCCTGTGGTCTTCTGTTATAGCAACACACAGTGGGTGGAGTGCACCATACTCTGCTTGGTCCTCTTGCAAGTGTGACCCTCCTACTTCTTGTGTGTTTCTCGAGGCGTGTTGTAAACGCTGGATCATACAAGACAAGGCTAGCAGCTGTTTATCCAGTGCTCACATACTGGGTTTGGTGCTTGGCATACAGAAGAGAATACACCAGATCGGAACGCTTGGGACATTACAGAGAAGGGTATTTGGGTCCAATTATTCCAAATATGACAAACTGCCAAGTGGAGACTTCTGGGGTCTGAGAATTGTGTGAACCCTAGAATCTGCACATAAAAGGTGATGCAAGTCTGATCCCTCTATCTCTGAGCTCTCCCTAGACCCCTACATCAAGGAGGGAAGTACTGAGAATCAGTGGTTCGGCAGCCAGAGGCACCAGAGATCTTTACTGGGGTCTAAATCAAAGCTAGATTCAGAAGAGTCAGTCCTGAGCTCAGTGTGGATTTTACAGGTCAGCGAGGCTGAATGGGATCTGGGGCTGGTGATAAATTACTGTAGCTCTCGCTGGCTCTGCCCAGGCCACTGTTGCTTCAGTGTCTTTATTTCCCAAGAAGCTGAGATCCACTAGGATAGGGCTCCATCGTCTAATAGTGAGGTGCTGGAAGGCCTTTTGAAGGACTGCACGTCTGAGCTGGGGGTCCCTATGGTCAGGGATGGTCTTCATCTTGGAAAGTGGTTAGGAGAAGCTGATGGGGAGATCCTCAAAGCAGAGGCAACTAGATCCCCACCTAGAATCCTGCCTGGCACCAACAAACATCAGTTGAACAGGCGGATTAGCTCCCATCCTCCATTCTCTCTGAGTGATCTCCTCCATTGCCCGTTTAGTAAGGACTCGTTTTTAGCCACCCAGGCTCAGGTGTAGAATGGGGTCACCACAACATCAAACAACAGAGGGAAGGGGTAGGGCACATCTCAGCTGGTACTGTGCCTGCCTAACATGCGTGGAGCCCTCGTTTTCATTCCCAGCATTCCAAAAACCAGGTGTGGTGGCGCATGCCTACTATCTCAGCCCCCAGGACACGGAGGCAGGAGATTCAGAGTTCAAGGTCATCCTCAGCTACACAGTTGTTTGGAGGCTAGCCTTGGCCACCTAAGATCCTGTCTCAAGGGAACAAACAACAGAAAAAGAAGAAATAGGTGGTAAGAGTCCCTTCTGAAGAAACATAGACCCACTTGTGTGAGCAGAAAATCAAAGTTCTATGGAGGAAGAGGGACCACGAAGGCCTTGTGGGTAATGATCTGGTCATAAAATGGACAGAGAGTTGAAGGAGTGTGGTGATTTGGTGACCCGTGAACAAAGAGTTTATGTCCTCCAGGAACTTAGCCTCACTTTAGGAAAGGCCAAGTGATATGGAAGTCTAGAGGAGCACTCCTTTAGTTATTTGGGTTCTGCAGTGCTTCAAACTGGGCCACACGGGGATATGGATCTGATTAGAGTTATACAAGTACCCTTCAGTTAGTTCTAGTCTCTGGTAACCACAGGACTTGAATTTCCTTCAATGTCATGGTGGGCAGGCCCTGCACAACACCAACTATGGATGGCCAGCAAGAGTTTACTCTGAGCCAGTTGCTATGTGAAGACAATTCTGTCTTAAGGGTTGCGAAGATGAAGAAACCAATGGTTGAGGCCAAGCAACTTGCTCTGGTCACACAGTCTGTTCGCGGGAGAGGTGGGTATGGTTCTGGGAACGTAGACCTCAACCTTTCTTCTAAGTATCAACCCAGACACTTTCCATGCAGCGGCAGCTCAGAGTTAATTTATGATCTAAGAGACTTTGTGTGTTCTTCCTGAGCTTTGTGTGAGATGGCACTAAACTAGACTTCCCATATGTCTCTTTCCTTTCAAGAACAATCACAAATGTCCCACCCAATTGCCAGGCACTCTTGTTCTGTGGATCTCAGACTACTCTGTCCAATCTCCTTCCCAGCCAGTCTTTATAATATATAGATATTTGCCTCAGATCCTGAGCCATCAATCCCTACAAAACGGGCTCCCATGGCCTGCTTCTTCTTCCTCTCAGATGATGTTTGAGTAATTCATAATTGTAGTTATGAAGAGGACCCATGCCAATTGGAAGGATGAAATCTAAATCCCAGTCCTGACCCTGCAAGTTTTAAATAATTTGTGTGTTGCAACATAAAGTACAATAAATGGAGTTATTAACACCCATATTGTGAATAACAGCTAAGGTCACTATGGAATTTTGTAGTGTGGTCAGTCTTGACGGTAAACTTAGATTTGGTGAGGGATGACCAGGAGGCAGAATTCATCCATGGATTCACATCTGAATAGGCTGTTGGGAGGTGGGGGTCTGGTTGGAGGACATGTGCATGTCCTTGGGGGCTCCATCTTGCTGTGCCCCTTCCCGTTACTGGTTCCTGCTTACTAGGAGACAGACAACCACCTCTACCATGCTCTCCTGCTGCCACAGTGTTCTGCTATCCCTGTGAGGTATAGGACTGTGGGCCAAAGTCTCTGAAGTCATGAAGCTGAATAATTTTTCCCTCAGCTGTTCTGTTCTTGGCTCTGAAAAACATTAGAGAGTTAAGCTCTTCAGTGCAATATCTTGTAAACACTTTCACACCTAATGTATAATCCTCCCTCCTGTGACTGTTCGTAAGCTAGAGTATTATGCTGGGTAACAGCATATCCGGCTTGGTAAATAGAAGGATATGGTAAATAGGATGTCCTATTGTTTATTGTGCAGGCCTCCCTTGCAGCTAGATGTGACCTAGCTTAAGAAGACAGGGATCCAGTATCAACTATCCTTGTAGTCTATCAAGAGAAGGAAAAATGACACGGTCTGGCCATCTTTCCTCTCCCTTCGTGTCTGCAGAGGAGGCGGCCATCTTGAAATCCTAACACAACAACAATAAGGGACACCGGCATCCTCAGAACAGCAACGCCCCTGCACTCCTGACAGCTGCGCCAATGCCAGCATTCACCTGCTTCTGGAATATCACAGGAAGATTGGTAAGTCTGTCTAATGCCATAGTTGTTTAGTCTAATTTGTTATTTGTAACCAAACAGACCCAACTGATGTAAAATGATTTATTGCTTTTTTATTTGCAACGAATAAATGGCTCATTTTAGAAAGAATAAATGGGTCAATAAAAAAAAAAAACCACACTCCCCCCCCACAACCCCAGGAACACAAACATTATCATTTCAAATATGTTTATGATAAAAATCAGATGCTTTGATATGTCACATCCCTCAGCTTAGGGCTGGACATACCTGTTCCAGTCTTGGTCTCTTGGTATCAAGGAAGGAAGGAAGGATGGTGGGTGTTGAGTCACACATCGACTTAGCAGTCATCTTAGTACAGAGTGACAGTCCATGGTAAAGTTTAAAAAGAACTTGATTTCTCTGTCTCTTGATCCTTGCCGCAACTTACAAGGTCTCATTATAATTCAGAAAAATATACAACCCTTCCCAACCTCCCCCCTTATTAAAGCTAACATTACTGCTGATTTTGTTTTTGTTCTTATGATTCCATATGCCTTCCTAAACAGTTACACACACACACACTATGGAGATTTTTGTTTTGCATTCTAAGCAGATGGTGTGAGGTACATTGCCCTTCAATGTACTCCTCATCTGTATCTGTCTTAGAGCTAGTTCTATGGTGGTTCAAACATCTGTCTTTAAGTTCTCAGTGGTTGTTGTGAGGGGGAGTACTCACTGTCAACTTGACAGGATCCAGAGTCTCCTGGGAGATGGGCTTCTGGGATGCCTGTGGGGAATTATCTTGATTACATTAATTGACCTGTCCACTATGGGCAGCACCATTCCCATGGCTGGGACTCTGGACTGTGAGATGGAGAAAGGGGCTATGTCGCACAGTGCAGCAGCACTCTCTGCTTCCTGGGCATGGATGTGATGTGACCAGCTTTTACTTCCTGGCCATGTTGGGCTACACTGTGAACTCTGAGCGAGAGTAGACCTTTCTTTCCTTAAAGTTGCTTTTTATGGGAGTATTTTGTCATAACAATAGAAAACGTGTAGCCAAGCTGTGCAGTGAGGAATGATTTACTAGGAGTTAAGTAAGTTCAAAGTCAAGACAGGTCACTTTACGTGATAATGGTCTCCCTGTCTCTAGAAGAACCAAGTCAATCAAAGAAAGAGAATGACTATGGTGGCCTTTAAGGACCATACTTAGCCTGAAATCCTGTTTGTCTTTGGCTCCCTGGGAGATGGGAAATTGCATCTTTATTGTCTTGAGCATGAGGTTGCTTAGTTACTCAACAGTGGCTGATCATGCTGTGTTTAAAAAAATCAGGATTAAATCAACGATTCCCCGCGGATGACTGAACCATGCAGGATACTGATATTTTTTGTAGATTTCTTCTTGGCAAGTTTGGCTATAGTCTAGGCAAGACACATTGCTAGTGGAGATGGGGGTTGACGATGTCTTGGCTTTGAATGAGCAGTCTCTGTGGTAGCAATGCACGCCCGGGAGATAGAGGAATGTGTGTGCCCCCTCTTCCCCTCCAAAAGGTCCAGTCTATATCCTACCCCGGCGGTGCAGCTCACTGAGCACTTCATAGCATGCACAAAGCTCCAAGTTTGGTCCCCAATGTTATAAGAGCAACCCAACTCAAGATGGCCAGTCTACTACACAAACAGTGTGGATGGGTATATTACCTGGTGTGGTGGTTTGAATATGCTTGGCCCAAGGAGTGGCACTGTTTGGAGGTGTGATATTGTTGGAGTAGGTGTGGCCTTGTTGGATCAGGTATGGCTTTGTTGGAGTAATTGTGTTACTGTGGGGGGTGAGCTATAAGACCCTCATCCTCTTCCTTCTTCTGTTTGCCTTCAGAACAAGATGTAGAACTCTCAGCTCCTCCTACACCATGCCTGCCTGGATGCTGCCATGCTCCCACCTTGATGATAATGGACTGAACCTCTGAACCTGTAAGCCAGACCCAATTAAATGTTGTCCTTATAAGAGTTGCCTCGGTCATGGTGTCTGTTCACAGTAGTAAAACCCTGACTAAGACACCTGACAAAGAGAAGCAAAGTCAGCCATTATAGCAGGTTGCCCCTTAACTGACCTTAAAGAAGGAGGTTAGCCTGGATTGCCAAGGCAAGCTTAATACGACGGCAGAAGAGTTCAATGCTAAAGAAGGAAGAGACAGCTAGTGTCAGAGCGGTAGAACATGATAAAACTACATGGCCATGACTCTCCCCAGATCCACAGGACTTATATCCTAAAGCTTAACAATAGCCACTAAAGGACATCGCTCTCAGTCAGACTCAATACCACTCTTTATGGGAGAGAAGA
The DNA here is from genome assembly GCF_011064425.1 of Rattus rattus. NCBI lineage: Eukaryota > Metazoa > Chordata > Mammalia > Rodentia > Muridae > Rattus > Rattus rattus. The sequence goes on from NC_046169.1 coordinate 36,962,351, forward strand.
ATTGTAACGCCCTGTTTACCACTCAGAAATGAATTTCCACAGATAGTATAATCCATACATGCATAGAGAGTCAAAAGATGAATACAGCACTCTGACAGTATTGGGAGAGGGAAGACGCTGAAGTTGCCTGTAATAAGAGGGTTTATATCTCTCAGTGTGTCAACGGCAGCACGGGACTACACAATAAAGCACAGCATCGCAGCCGGATAATTGCTCCAATCTATAACCACCGTGGCTTTCACGGCCAGGAGAGCAAGCTCCTACAGATGTGCTGTGTCTCTAGTGAAAGATGACACTAGCAGCTAGCCTCTCAGTGGTCGGTTTGCTGAGACACTCTGTAGGGCTCACTGACATTCTCTACCCAGCAAAGATTAACCCTTTGCTTTTTACCAGTTATATGCCTTTGAATGCTTGGTTTGCACTCAGCCTGATGATCTGAGTTCAAATCCTGGGACCAATGTGGTGGAAGGGGAGAACAGATTCCCACAAGTTCTCCTCTGATCTCCAAACATATTGTTACACACACACACACACACACACACATACACACACTCACAATCACAGACATACACAGAGAGAGACACACACAGATACACACATAGACACACACAGACACACACACACTTAGACACACACAGTCATACACAGTCATACACACATACTCACAAACAGACATACACACAGAGTCATACACATACACACTCACATACACACTCACAAACACAGACACACACACACACACACATATAGAGAGAGAGACATACACAGATGTACACATGCAGTCATACACACACACAGACATACACACACACAACACACACACAGTCTCACACACACATACTCACATACAAACACAGACCTATACACAGAGAGAGATATACACAGACATATACACATATAGTCATACACGTACACACACTATATATATATATATATATATATATATATATATATATATATAGAGAGAGAGAGAGAGAGACATACACCGACATACACATGCAATCATACACACACACATACACACACACATACACACACATACACACAGAGAGACACACACAGAGTCACACACAGTCATACACACACTCAGAGAGAGAGAGAGAGACGGAGAGACCGACAGACAGACAGAATGACAGACAGACGGACAGATGGACGGACAAGTGTGAATACACAAACACATTTACTTGGTTGCAGCTCAGTACAGAGTGCTTGTGTACCACGCATACCCAGCACTGAATAAACCCTAGATTTTTTATGGATGCCAACGTTTGTTGAACACTTTTGTAAGTGCCGTATGACTGGACCTGAAGCCCAGCAATGATCTCCACTCCCTCCCTGTGATTCCTAGAACCCCCTTGGGAGGTGCCTTTGCCACAGCCTGGACACTCAGGTCCAGGATGTCTGTGGATCTCCATTTGCTCCCAGTGGGATTTATGTGTTTTGAGTTTGTCTTCTCACCTTGGTTTTTAACCTGGAAAGGCTCTGGGTGTCCCTGTCTCATGGAAGGGAATTCCTACAAATGTGTGCTCTATTAGAAGGAGCAATTGTCTACCACAAAATACCCAGGAATAATGTATGCAAAATGGCTTCATACTTGGGGGCTTTCAGGTCATTAGAAGGATTAACAGGCCCGCATGTGCAGGGAGCACCGAGTCAAGCACTCCACTGCCCTTACAATAACTCTACCAAGGAGGGAGTATTGACAGAATCATCCCATTTTACTGACGGAAAACTGAAGTCCAAGGTCAGTGAAGGTTAAGGATGCCTGGCCCCAGATCCTGCATGTCTAAGTGCTCTGCCCTGTTGTGTAGTGGTCTCAGCATACTTAGTTTGGTTCAGTAAAGTACTTAGCACAGCACTCTGTACTTAACACTTACTCAGTACTTTGGTTTAGCAAAGTACTTAGCACAGCACTCAGTACTTAACACTTGCTCAGTACTTTGGTTCAGCAAAGTACTTAGCACAGCACTCAGTACTTAACACTTACTCAGTACTTTGGTTCAGCAAAGTACTTAGCACAGCACTCAGAATATACAACCTCCCCACGCCCCAGTCAGTGGAGTTTGACTTTTCTCCAAAAAGACTTACCTGGAGTTTACGTCCAGCCTTCTTCGGACACAGAGAGAAACAAGGATGGATGGGACACTTCTGGAAGTAGCCCAACCTCTCCTGAAAAGATACTTTGACAAATATTTTCATTACCAACATGCCTTTTTGTGCCTGGGGTTTAGTGCCGTGAGCCTGACTCTAGCAGTGGCCCAAAGCAGGCAAATTTAACCTTTTCCTCTTCTGGAATCAGCACCATATTATATATAACCCCAGTGTTTATTCCTTCACAAGTTACAGCAGGGGAATGGCGGTGCAGCTCCTGTCCCCCCCAGGACAGCACAGTCTCACAGTGCAGGATCAGAGAAGTCCTCTTGAGTCTTAGCCCTGTTGTTTACTAGCTTACTGAGTAAGCCTAACGAGTCAAACGTGTCCTGCCTTCATTTCCTCCCCCAACACGAGCCATAGTATTGACTGGCAGCTCTCTTGGATTGAGAGACACTTGGAGAATTGACAAATCCCACTTGCGGGCGTGTTTGTGATGGCATTCCAGAGACGATTTGATTGGCAGCCGGGATACAATGGGGAGAGAAGACCCGCCCCAAGTGTGCATGACACAGCTCCACAGGCTGAGAACTCGGGTGGATGGGAAGAGGAGGACCCAGGCAGAATGCACGCTTCTGAGTAAGAGGCTCCACAGTGGCTTCCATCACGGGAACGTCAGAATCCAGCCTCTTCAGCCTTTCAGTGTGCACTGGCACCAAGAACACTCTCGAGACCTCCCAGGCCCCCTGCTTCAGACTGAGTGACTGAAAATAACAGAAATTGATTAGATGTAGCCTGAAAGGACAGAAGTCTGAAATCAAGGTGTTCTTCTCGGGTCAAGGGATTCAATCTCTGCTACATAGTCCCCCAGCTTCTAGTGAGAAGCCATTCGGAGCAGATGGTCACTTCCCTTTCTCCCTGTCCCCTCCTTCTATTTGCCCCCCTCCTCCCTGTCTTCTCCTTCCTGACCCACCTCCCCAGTCTTTCTCTCCGTTTATAGACTTTCTCATTTTCTCGTGGGATGCCATTGTCTTGGCTGCATAATTTAACCTATCCTCATTTGAAATAATTTGTAGAATCTAAGTGGCCAGGTTCCACCTCAGGGTCCAGGAAGGGAAGATCTGACTGATCTAACTGGACAGAGGTGCCTTCTACTATCCAATCACTATTGACTAAGAGGTGTGATGTGGAAGAGGGCCGGCTCTGGACTTTGTAAATATGGCTGGCAAGGCTTTCCCTGTGAAGTTAGTGATGTACAGAATGTCTCAGTCAGGGATTTACTGCTGTGAACCAAGGCAACTTTTATAAGGACAACATGTAGTTGGGGCTGGCTTACAGGTTCAGAGGTTCAATCCATTATCATCAAGGTAGGAGCATGGCAGCATCCAGGCAGGCATGGTGCAGGAGGAGCTGAGAGTTCTACATCTTCACCTGAAGGCTGCTTGGAGAATACGAGTTTCCAGGCAGCTAGGATTATAGCCCACACCCACAGTGACACACCTACTCCAACAAGGCCACACCTCCTCCAACAAGACCACACTTCCTCCAACAAGGCCACACATACCCCAACAAGGCCACACCTACTCTAATAGGGACACACCAATCCAACAAGGCCACACCTCCTTCAACAGGGCCACATCTCCTCCAACAAGGCCATACCTTCTAATAGTGCTACTCTCTGGGCCAAGCATATACAAACCATAACACACACACACACACACACAAACTCACTCTGCAGATCAGCCTGGCCTTGAACTCACAGATGTTAGGCAGTGTCTGGTTATTAGTGATATTCTTAAAGAAGGTCAAATATCAGAGAGATTCTGAGTATTTCTTGGCTAAGGACTGTGCATGCATGCATGTGGAGGCCAGAGGTCAATGTCTGGTGTTTCTTATTTTCCACCCTATTTTTTAATGACCGTCTTTTGCTGAACCTAGAACTCACAGACTTAGCTACTGAGACACAGGGATCCTCTTGACTCTGCCTCCCCAACACTGAGATTTTATTTGTTGTTTTTTGTTTGTTTGTTTGGTTTGTTTTTCTTCTTTTTTTTTTTAAAGATTTATTTATTTATTATATATAAGTATACTGTAGCTGTCTTCAGACACACCAGAAGAGGGCATCAGATCCCATTACAGATGGTTGTGAGCCACCATGTGGTTGCTGGGATTTGAACTCAGGACCTCTCTGGAAGAGCAGCCAGTGCTTTTAACCTCTGAGCCATCCCTCCAGCCTGGTTTGTTTTTCTTAACTTGGGCGCTGCAGTATTGAACTCCTGCTCTTACATTTGAGACTCAAGCGCTTCCTTTCCAGGTTTATTTCCCAGCGCAGACATTTATTTGCCTTTCACAGATGGGCAAATGGAGGCTCCGAGCAACAGAACGACGCTCCTTTCATACGCGTAGAATGAAGCCTTTCCCCTAGCCTCCCTCCGGACTGCAGATTCCCAGGGAGCTACCTCCAGACTGACATGGGCTTTCTCTTCGGCTCTCGGTGGACAGGGGACTCCGTGCCTCATCCTGAACTTCACGGGTCTGATAGCGATTGGGATCAAGTCGGTCTGATCACTTAGCTATGCTGGTCACACCCCGTATCCCAGAACTGTGTTGAAAAATGCAATTTGTAACATCCCAGGTGGAAAATTTCTGATTCTCTCTGACGGAGAATGCCGAGGAGGATTGGTCTCTAGTCTAGCGGAAATATAAACATCGGTTTTGAGAATAAAGGAGGTAGGTGTAGGGGGGAATGAGGTCCTGGAATTGATGGAAAGCTGTTGGTTTGGAATGTCAAAATTAACCAGGACTCTCCCCGTCGCTGCCTTCCCGGGCTGTCTCTATGGGTTTCTGAGACATGGTTTTAAATCCTCTTGCCGCTTTTTTTGACCTGGAAAAGAATGCAGATTGTTAGGTACTCTGTCTGTAAGGTTTACACACAGGGAGAGTTTAGCTGTTGGGGACTGATGCGCTGCTCACCAACCAACAACAGTTTTATGTGTGCACTTGACAGACAGGCCCAAGACCCAACTGGGACATGGCCCAGTCTAGCGCGGGGTAAGCCCATCCTCCGCTCCTGCTGTTAAGGAGAGGCTGTTTGTTGCTAATTCCAGCCAGCAGAGGGCGCTATGGACACAGCTGGTGCACTTTGGAGAGAGGCCTTTCTAGAAAGGAGAAACTCTACTTCAAAAATAATTTACTTTTATTTTATGTACATTGGTGACTCGACTGCATGTGTATCTTTGCGAGGGTGTCAGGTCCCCTGGAACATGAGTTACAGAGAGGTGTGAGCTGCCGTGTGGGCGCTGGGAATTGAACCCAGATCCTCTGGAAGAGCAGCTGGAGCTCTTAACCACCAAGCCATGTCACCAACCCCGGAAGGAGAAAATCTTAATCGTAATGAAATGCCACACTGAGAGGAAGCGGGTTGATATTCTAAAGTGAATTTTATTTTTTAAGATTTATTTTTATTGTTTTTTCTTTTGTAATTACATACGTGTGTGTGCATGTGCCTGGGGGCGAGTGGGTATTTTTTACACACGAATCCAGGTGCCCTGTCCTAGTTTGCCTTCTGTTGCTTTGATAAACACTATAGCCCAAAGCAACATGGGAGAGGAAAGGGTTAATTTATTTGGCTTACACTTCCAGGTTTCAGTCCACCATCAAGGGAAGCCTAGGATAGAACCTGGAGGGAAGGGTTGGAGCAGAGGCAGTGGAGAACGCTGCTTGTAGGCTCTCTCAGCCGCCTCAGGCTCACGTATAACTGACATCTTATCAAACCTGGGTCCACTTGCTAGGGATGGTGCTGCCTGCAGTGGGCCCACTGGGCCTTTTCTACCAATTAGCAACCAAGAAAGTGCCCCACAGACATGCTCACAGGCTAATCTGATGGAGGCAGTTCTTCAAGTAAGGTCCTCTCAGGTGCGTCAAACTGATAGCTAAGATTAGCCATCCCATGTCTGTGGAGTCCGTAAGACCGTATCAGACTCCCTGGAGCTGGAGTTGCAGCTACTTGTGAGCCACCAAACATACATGCTAGGACCTGGTTCCTCTGAAAAAGCAGTATATACTTATAACCGCCGAGTTATCTCTCTAGCCCCTCCAAAACTTATTTTAAACGACCAGTGTATTTGACTCTGGGCGCGAGTCCGCTGGAGTTGTGTGGTAAGCCATATTAGTCCCCCTCCACCAGGGAGAGCAAAGGAGAATCTTCAGTTGACAGGATCTAGGGGGAGGGGTAACCGGTGCCTTAACGTATGTTTCATATACCACCAAGCACCATGCTAGACGTTTCCCAAATGTTATTTCCCATTGAGCAGTCCCAGGCAGGAAGCTGAGGCTCGTGAACCCACAGGTGAAAGAGACGTAGTTTAAACAGCAGAATGTGAATCTTAACTGCAAAGCCCAACACATTTAGCTTCAAACAATAGTGTTTTCCCAGATGTAGCTTAGGGAATCAATAACTGGGAATTGGGGGAGCCATGATATAGTGGTCCTCCCATCCCAATCCCTCGGACATTCATGTTCAGTATTAAAGTCTGTGTGCCTTTGGCGAGGTTGACTTAGGAGGCTACTTAGTGGTCTCTGGAATGTAGGGACACAGATGAGGCAGAACTGCCCCTCCCCCACCCCGTGTATTTATTTGTTCCTTCTGGTGCTCAAAAGGAGAAGAGGAGATGGGTGCTCAATAGGAGGTACGGCATTTCCTCCCTGGTGAGGTCTATTCCCCAATACCTGCACAAGGGGCTGATGTTAAAGAGCTTAAATGTGTTTCACATTCATCAGGATAGTATGTATTTATGTATGTATCTATGTATGTATGTGTGTGTCTATATATGTATGTATCTATGTATGTATATATCTATATATGTATGTATGCATCTATATATGTATGTATATATATCTATGTATGTATGTATCTATGTATGTATATATCTATATATGTATGTATATATATCTATGTATGTATGTATCTATGTATGTATATATCTATATATGTATGTATCTATCTCTATATATGTATATATCTATGTATGTATGTATCTATGTATGCATGTATCTATATATGTATGCATGTATGCATGTATGTATCTATATATGTATGTATCTATTGTGTATGTATGTATTTATGTGTGTATGTATGCATTTATCTATGTATGCATGTATGTATGTATCTGTATCTGTATGTATTTATATATGTATGCATCTATAATGTATGTATGTATCTATATATGTTTGTATGTATATATCTATGTATGTATGTATCTATATATGTATGTATGTATGTATCTATCTATATATGTGTTTATTTATTTATTTATTTATTTATTTATTTATTTATTTATTTATTTTTCGGAGCTGGGGACTGAACCCAGGGCCTTGCACTTGCTAGGCAAGCGCTCTACCACTGAGCTAAATCCCCAACCCCTGTATGTATTTATTTATTTGCTTATTTATACCAGGCTTATCCCCCCCAGGTATTCAGCATGTGCCCTCCCAACCCCCTGCCAAGCAACCACAATGGGGAAATGAGGCAATGCAGGGAGGTAGTTCAGAAAGCAGGATGGACTCAGGGGAGGGGTGAATGGGGCATTGCATGGCTATAGTCCAGTATTGCCCTAAGCTGTGCCGCCACTGGTGCGAACTGGGGCTGTGCTGGGTGGAGAGGGAGCAGAGGTCTGGCAGGTCAAGAGATACTCAATGCTGATTCCAAACCAGGAAGGCACTGGTCCCTCCTCCTGGAGCCTCAGCGAGAAGATACAAAGTAATGTCATGGACAACTTCAGTGATAGTTTCCGTTGGAGGTGTGTGCACATGTGTGTTTACATGTGTATGTGTGTACATGTATGTGAAGGGGTGGTCTACACCCCCATGTCATGGTGCACACGAGGAGAAGGTCAGAGGACAAACTGGAGGGAGCCAGCTCTCCCCCTGTACCATGTAGGACCCAGAGACGGAACAAAGTCAGGCTTGGTAGCGAGTGCCTTTAAGCTTCTTGCTGGCACTCACACATGTGCACACAACTCCAACGAAAACTGTCACTGAAGTTGTCCGTCCATTTTATTTTTCCAGACTGGGCTTTTCACTGAATCTGATGCTCACCAATTCCGATCAACTTTTCAGGTGGGTTCTGAGTGAGTCAAACTTAGGTCCTCAGGCTCTCAAGCTAAGCATGTATCAACTGAGCCATCTCCCGGTTCCCCTCGGGGGCAGTTTATAGTGAACACAGATAGCATTTTGTCATAGTGTATTGTTGTTATTTACATTTTTATTATTTATAGTACATACACGTGCATCTACATATGAGCCTGAGGAGTCAGAGGTATCGGATACCTGGAGCTGGAGTTACAGGCCGTTGTGAGCAGCCGCTGTGAGTGCCTAGAATTAAACACAAGAACAAAGCATGCCCATAGCCACGGAGCCATTTCTCCAGTCCTGCCATTGTGTGTTATGTTCCATTAAAATGAGGTTAAGAAAGCCGGAGTGTCCTGGAGATGGATGTAAGTGGAGGGGGTATGCGAGAAGAGCAGCAAAAGAAGCAAATGGTTTTTCTGTGCTGACGTCATTAACCCCACCCACTCACCACCCCCCCAACCCAGTCAGCATCATTAGGAAACAGGCAAGGAAGTCTGTTCTACTCCTGTAGATTACACACTTAGTATGAACATCTAGGTCAGGTTTGGGAGGGGAGTTTAATGCTGTACGTTGTCTAACAGATTAGTAATGTCTCGCTCCAATCAATGGGATGGGAAGCTTTTGAATCACTGGCTAAAGTGAAAGCGTGCTGTAATTGATTAGTGATGTCTGCCTGGGTAAGCAGCAGCAGGCTTGGAATTTGCCTGATCTAAAGACCCTGGCTTTGAAGGACACCATGGTCTCTCAGCTGTCTTTTGGTTCATGACAAGTTTGGTTTTTCTTACTTGGTCTCTTTTTATTTTGATTTACTTCCTAAATTGGCCAAATATAATGCTCTACAAGGCATTGGAAGGGAGCCTGCATATACACCACTGTGTCTGCCTTCCAGTTTGCCTTTAGTTGTCTGTGGCAGCAGAACATATCAGAACAGCCTCTTACAACACAAAATGGGAAAGGGCTGCCAGAGTGCTTCAGGCAATGATATTAGCTAGGAAAATTGGGTTCTGATGTTTCTGAAGCTCTGGTGTCTCCAAACTGGGACAGGTTCTTCATTCTCCAGGGTTTTCATCTCAGGAGTAGCAGCATTTGCTATGGGACCTGCCTCTTTTCTCTTCCCCAGCTCCTGTGGTCAAACAGGTGTGGTGAACAGGACCAACCAGAAGGATTCAAGCTTTTCTAACTTGTGTTTTACAGTGACAGTCAGGAGGGAGCACTGTGAATCTAGGTGTCAAAAATCACAAAGAACGCGGAGCGGAATACAGAATATTTATTTCACACGATCATTCTGCCATTCATTTATTTTCAACAAACACTGTCTGAGCATTTCCTATATGTCAGGGTATTGAGGTTTATTGAAGACATAGACAGAAGTAAGGAAGTAAGGAATTTTACCTGCCTGTTATGGCTTGGAGCCTAATAGACAGGTGCGCTCATAAGTCTAGTGTGGAATGGCAGCTGCTCAGTCAGAGAATGCTCAGGGTGCGTGGAAAGATAATGAGAATTAACTACATAAACCATGAGACAGGTGCTAGGTGCAGCTCTTACCCAATGTCTCCAGTGGGTGGCGCTGTTTAAGGACGTGCAACCACCTCTTTGCCGGATGAAGTCTCTCACTAGGATCAGGCTTTCTGATTACACACCCTTAGCCACGCCCAGTTTGCTCTCTCCCCTTTGTGAAGATGTGAGCCCTTAGCTTCCGGTTCCTGCCACCATGCCGGCCACGCCTCTCTGCCAAGGTGGACTACAATCCCCGTGGGACCATGAGCCAAAATAAACTCTTTGTTCAGTCAATTTTGGTCTCGGGCGTTTTATCACAGCCTTAGCAAAGTCTTTAACACGCCACAGTTACTGGCATCTTCCTGGTGACTTTTGCTAGGAGTCACATCCCCTGCCGGTGCTCAGGGGCGACTCAGTGGTTACTGCCACTTATTTTCCAGGTTTTTCTCCCTTAGCGATAGGAAACCTTTCTTATGAGCCAATTAACAATGCAGAGTCTGAGGAAAAGGTGTGTTAAAATGGGGAGGGGGTATGAATCCCAACAGATATGCAGAGACAACAAAGAAACACAGAGAATGAGACAACCTCCAGTCACAACCCATCCCCAACATCCTAGTCCCCCTCACATCACCTAGATTAGTGAAACGCCTGAAGAGTTCAGAATCCTACTTTAAAACAGTATCAATGATGATATCGAAGCTTAGATAAAGGGATGAGCAAACTGAGGACATCCAGTTGCTCTGAATAGTTTTATGGCATCTTGACACACGGGGCTATAGGCAAGCCGGTAGGGCATTTTCTTAATTAGTCATTGTTGGGGAGGGCTCCGCCCACTGTGGGTGGCCCCGCCCACTGTGGGTGGAGCCATCCCTAGGCGCGTGGTCCTGGGTTCTGTAAGAAAGCAGGCTGAGTAAGCCATGGGGAGCAAGTCAGTAAGCAGCACCCCCTCCATGGTCTCTGCATCAGCTCCTGCCTAAGTTTCGTGCCCTGTTTGAGTTCCTATCCCAACTTCCTTCAATGGTGGACTATTGTTGCTGTAAAATTATATATAACAAAAAGCTGTCTACCCCCACTAGGTCCAGCACCGCAGTGCCCCAAGGTATCTGATAGATATTGTCATCTCAGTCAGCAAAGCATCTCACCCACTTTGCTCAATCCCATACCACACTGCCGAAGGCTTCTCTCTGAGCCTGGCAGTAATCTCTCTACCCATCTAGTTCCCAAGGCAGGTTGCCACCATGCCAGATATATACATCCCAATTCCGTGTCGGCTTAGTGTCCCCAGCCACCACATGCTCTCTTGAACTTAAGTCGCCACATGAAAGAACACACAACACCATAACCTCTGATCCAATTGATAAGATATAATTTGCTCATCTAGACACACAAAAACTCTATATACATCCATCCCTTACGAACATTCATAACAACCTGTAAATGTGCAGAGAGGAATCTTAACATCAGCCTCCATGTTCTCCCGGCGGCTTCTCCACCTCGATCCAGTCTCTTCCTCTCTCCAAAACTTTTCTCCTGCCCATCCTTCCTTCTCGTCCAATGACAGGTCTCGTTCTATCTTGTACCTGCCTACACCTGTGTGATGACGTCATTGTACAGACTATGATGTGGAAATGTAAGCCAAGCAAACCCTTACTCTTTATCTTGTTTTTGGTCATGGTGTTTCATTGCACCAATGGTAACCCTAACTGGCTAAGTCAAGATCCTGACAGGATGGCATCTAAAGTGAGTGGAACCACAAGGTGGGGGAGAGAAAGTATGAGATATAGACGATAAATTCAGCAACAGATTGAAAACACCTCTGAAGAGCCAAACGGGAATTATGGAAATGGAAAATAAAACCCATTAAAATAAAAAAAAACCCCACATCAGAGAGCGCCATCAACAGACAAGACCATATCCTGGGACTCAGGACAAAGCAAGACACATACGCTTGGTCATATGTGAAGAAAAAAAAGTCAATGGGCATGACTAATAATTCCAAGAATTCTGGGATACATTCAAGGGACCCAACCTAAGAACCCATGGGACAGAAAGAGTCGGGGATAAACAACAAATAGAGTAGATAAATTATCATAGGGAAAAAAAGCCATAGCAGGAAAGTATGTCAATCTAGGGAACGAAGTTGACAACCAAACGCAAGAGGCGTTTACACCCAAACGCATGAGCAGAGAAGGACGTCCCCACAGCAAGTCACAGTGAAGACGTCAAAAATACAAAGTAAGGACGGAATCTAAAATCCATAGAGGGGAAAACCAGACTCACGCACAAAAGCAGAGATACTGGAAGAATGTCAGACCCGTCACCATAAAAGCTCTCAAAGCAGGAAGGCAGGAAATTATGTATATTTCAGGCCCTGAAAGTAAATAGCTGTCAACCAAGAGTGCTGTGCCCAGCAAAGCTTTTTCTTAAAATGGACGGAGAAATAAGGGTATTTGAGACCAGTACAAATGGAGGGATCTGCTCTGGTCTCTCATCCCGTGAGCCATGTGGGAATGAAGGCTAACTCTGACCCTATTGCTCTGTGGGTCTTAAGAGTCTTGAAGAGGGCTGGAGAGATGGCTCAGAGGTTAGAGCACTGACTACTCTTCCAGAGGTCCTGAGTTCAAATCCCAGCAACCACATGGTGGCTCACAACCATCTGTAATGGGATCTGACGCCCTCTTCTGGTGTGTCTGAAGACAGCTGCAGTGTACTTACATATAATAAATAAATATTTTAAAAAAAAGAGTCTTGAAGAACACATCCAGTATTCCCCAAGTCCAAAGCCACAGCCCTCCCGACTTTGGCTGCTCCATGGGTTTTAAGAGTCTTGAAGAACACATCCAGTATTCCCCAAGTCCAGAGCTGCAGCCTCCCGACTTTGGCTGCTCTGTGGGTCTTAAGAGTCTTGAAGAACACATCCAGTATTCCCCAAGTCCAGAGCTGCAGCCTCCCGACTTTGGCTGCATGCAGAAAGCCCATCAACATCAAGGTACTGGAGATTCTCCCTGAGGAGTTTGTCCCTCCAGGTCTCTGCCTGTCACAGGCGTGGATGTATGAATTGCATCTCGTTCATGCCCACTATTTATTGAACACCTATTGTCTCTGATCTTACAGACAGACAAATTGGGTCTGATTTACTTGCCCTGTGTATTCTTCATTAGGATTTCCACAGCCTTTGCCTACAGCTGAGGATAATTCAAAGTCTTGTGTGTGGTTCATCCAGGCATTGCCACCTTGTTCCAATCACACCAACAAGCACCTTGTTTTGCAAAGCTACCTTGTGACCCTGTGTTGGGTTCAGCCATGAAGTCACACCCATCTCCCAAAGGGACTGACTTTACCGTGTGCTTCCTATATCACCCTGTCTCCATTCTGGGTAAAGTCTGAGATCTCATGGGTGTTTGCCCATATTTTAGGGTCATTAGTTTGCACCCATGTATTAGGGCATGGGTACTTTAAATCCTTTTAAATGAGCATTTGCACAAGCTGTTTTTATTACCAGGCCTGGCTTAGATTTCTGTTAACTAATGCCCACGGGAGCAAATTGGAGGGAGAGTTTCGGTCTATGGACATTCATGGGGGCTCAGAGTCATGTGACCAGGGGAGTGGTTCAGTCTCAAGAGGGGACTGAAATGCTGGAAATGAAATTATACAGAGAAAACTGTGTCGGTCATACTCTCTCTGAGGAAACTCGCAGTATGTGGCTGGAAGGAACGCTTGGTTAAGTTGCTTTGGTGACGGGGTTGGGAGGCTGTGCCCTTGCTCACTCAGTTTCCTTCCAGGTTAGCACACTTTTGCTACTCTGCTGGGCTTCTCCCAGGGTGCTGTGCACATTTGAGGCTTGAAATGATTCTATGGGCAAGACTGGACGGGAAGGGGGGGTCTAGTGCTTTAGCAAGGGGAGGGGTCTTTTCATGAACATCTGTTGGATTTATTCATTCACTCAGGTATTCAATACTCTCTAATCATTCAATCATTGCTCCTACCTGGAACCAACAGCCAAATTCCAGATCTTGGGGTTGTAGCAGCAAGCACTTTGGGTACAGTCCCTTACTCTTCAAGGGTGTTCTAGTGAGGAAGGCGGCTGACTAAAGATAGTCCCAAGTGTGCTAGTGATCAGCCAGCCCATGACCTATGACTTGCCCTTTTATGGAATGAGGGTGAACGGGGATTTTTAACTAGATGCTTAGTAGAGCTGGTTGGCTTGTGAATGCAGGAAAACAAATCTTTTCACCTGTGTGCTGTTCAGTCTGCCACATGGTTCCATTCACACAACAGCTTTCACTCTTCTCCACCCCACCCCTACCCCGTCAGTCTTCCCGGGGATGAATAGATGGTGTGTTGGCAGTGTTGGGGACAATGCCTGAGAACACCTGGATCTATGTCTTCTGCAAGCTGTTTCCTGAGTTGTCCTGCTCTGAGGCATGGCCGCTTTTGCTTTTGGTTCTTCTTTGTAAGGTGACACACTTGTTAAGCTTGTGTGGTATGGGAAGGCAGGAGAGCCCATACTGTAGAGGGCCCCCAAACTGGATATAGGTGGGCGGGGAGGGGTGCTTCCTTTGATTATTTCCCAACTGGACTAGAACTCACAGGGCTCTCAATGGGACTGGTGAGTTACACAAACAGGAGTAAGAGTGGGAGAGAGGGAGGGGCTGTGGTGGAGACAGTGTTAGTGGTGGATCTTTTGAGAGAGGGCATGTACGACCATCCTGAGAAGCACAAGGATAGCTCGGCCATTAGAAAGTGTCTTCCAGTCTGAACCCCTGCCACCACTCTGCTCCCTGCTTGGTACACAACGATGGTGTGAGATGATCATCTATATCCCACAACCAGACGTCCTTGCTTGTGTGAGCTTGAGCGAGCTCCAGGCAACCAGGAGAACCTAGCTGTAATGCACAATGAAAGGAACACAGTAGAAAGGCCGCCTTCTGGACCCAGAGACTATCTGCTCTAAGAAGCAAACATTGCACTGAAGTCCCAGAGTCGCCAAGTCCCCTCTCTAGACCTTGAACATAGTAAGAGCCATTGTTTCCGGTGTTCTCTGACTACTGGGTACCTTTCAAAGCTCGACTTAGCTCATCTGGACTCACCTCATGCGCAAAAACACGGCGCCATACGAAAAGAAGTCCTATTTACGAATGAGGAAACCTAGGGCTTCAATGACATGCCTGAGATTTCATGGACAACAGGGACATTCTTCATTTGGATCTCTCCAGAAGCAGCCTTGGAGACGAGGATTTGCGTTCAATGGTGGGAAAGAAAAGTAGAGATGGATAATCACGCTGTCTATTGCTTCTTCAGGAAGCTGGACCTTAATCCTGTTAGGAAGACCCTGGGAGCTTGGGAGGTAGAGTCCTGCCTTACTGATAGCCACCAAAGAATGAACGGAATGGACAGCTGTGTCTCACTCTGTTGGGCGGACTACATGATGGTTCTGGTTGCCGGTGCACATTATGTCTTTGGTTGTGTCTGTTGAGGCTTGCAAGAGCAAGACTCCATCATCAATGGCTTTCAGCGAGAGGGCTGCCAGTGACCAAGAGAGTCTGGGAGGAAGGTGGGCAGTTCCCTAACTGTAGGCCAAACAAGGAAAGGGTGTGGGGCTTGGAATTAGCTCCATGTATAAGAGGAGTCAGGGAGCAGCAAGTGGTGGGGGTGGGGTTTGAACCGCAGCCAATCTGGCACTTATCTAATGCTGTCTGAAGCCAGATTTAAAGTCTTAGCTACAAGACGGCCGCATCCTCTGCTTGGGAAGCTGAGTAAGTCCGCACTGTAAACAACACCCTCATGGGGATCATGGCTCTCACACCAATCCAGTTTGTCCAAAGCCAGATACCAGGCAAACAGAGGGTGTTCTTCCCCTTGGAATTTGAGAAACGATTCAGGGTTCTGGATCTACCAGGAGCCTACAAGCCCCCACCATCCCCTCCTCTGTATCCCAGCTTGTCTGTATCTTGTCCCAAGGTCTAATCTTGGATATGTCCTCACAAAAGGTCAAACTCTCCTTGGAACTGAGTATAGCAAAGAGCTCTGCATCTAAAGTTTGTTAATCTGATCTTCTGATTGCCATCGGGGCCTAATCCCCACTTTTGCCACTGGATCCCCAAGTGATCCTGGGACAACTGCACCCCTCTCTTGTGTGACTTTCCTTGGAGAGATGTGAGCCAATGTCTATTAGGCTACCATGGACAGACCAAGGAAACCATTCCATCTGGGCCTAACTCAGCGATCTGGTGAGTTTACTGTGGTCTCTTACAGGAGCACAGATGACCCAGAAGCATCGATGTTATCAGGAAGCGCACTCCAACGAGGGCAATGACTGGGGGAGGCTGCATCCCTCCCCGGAGATCGCTGAACAATTTGCAGGTACCTTCACGGAAGAGACTCCTTTCCCAACAACTGCTTCTACCTCAATAGCCTTGTGACTGAGGTGGCTTTCTGAGCCCCTTGGGCCCTGTGATAGTTTGTTATGCTTGGCCCAGGGAGTGACACTATCAAGAAGTGTGGCCTTGTTGGAGTAGCTGTGGCCCTGTTGGAGGAGGTGTGGCCTTGTTGGAGGTGTGGCTTTGTTGGAGGAGGTGTGGCCCTATGGAGGGGGTGTGGCCTTTGTTGGAGTGGGTGTGTCACTGTCAGCATGGGCTTTAAGACCCTCATCCTAGCTACCTGGAAACTAGCATTCTGCTAGCAGCCTTCAGATGAAGATATAGAACTCTTAGCTCCTCCTGCACCATGCCTGCCTGGATGTTGCCATATTCCTGCCTTGATAATAATGGACTGAACCTCTGAACCTGTAAGCCAGTCCCAATTAAATGTCGTCAGTATAAGAGTTGCCTTGATCATGGTGTCTGTTCACAGCAGTAAAACCCTAAGACAGGCTTTATAAATGCCCAAGCTTTTCTCCAACTTCCTGGAGAGGATGTCTCAACTCTGAGGAATTAGCCACACATCATCTCCCTCAGGGTCTGTTTTCCTGTCCAAAACATTTCAGTGTCTTGTGTGGCTCAAGGATGGATAGGAAGTAATGTTTATAGACTAAGTCTGGGGCCTGTGTTGGAGTTCTCCCCATCTCTTGTTTGCACAAATGGCCAGGATGAACTTAGAGGGCAGAGGAAGCCTTTGGGACTTGGTGTGGGTTGGGAGGGCCCCCCAGTGATCTTGAGATTGCAAAATAAAAGTGTAGACCACTTCATGATCCCAAAAGATCCTGATTTATGTTTTGCTGTGGAGACATTAGCAATTAGGAGGTTGTAAGATAATGAAGGAGCATCTTAGGAGGCACAATGGAGACCCTGCAATGACCAAAGGAGCTATTTGTCTTGTGTGGGTCCTTGGCATCTGTCCACCCATGTCCTCTTGGCTTAGAAATCCCAGAACATGGAGAGGCGTGCCTACTGGACCTGAGAGATTTTTATGCTACAGGGCAGGGAATCTCTCCAAATGGCTGTTGGGATGGGGGAGGGGAGTGGGAGGCAGTGGGAGCTCCAAAGCATGGCATGGAGCCCCTTCTGGTCCTCCAGTTCTACTCTCCTTTCCCCACACAAGCTGTAGATGAGGACTCTCCAGAGACCATCAAAATGAAAAACACCAGCCTATTTTCCACGCATGGGGGCCCGGCGACGCACCCGGAATCAGCTATTCCGAAACCTGTTTGTCCAGAATCTTATATCTAAATTATGTTCCTCAAAATTTAATAAATGAGACCTAATGGAATGCACTCAAGCAACGCTGATGAAATCTGCTGTGAAAATATTACGATTTCATTGTTTTCTGTAACCCTCTGAAGCTTGCGCCTCTCCTGCGGCCCCTCCCCGCTGCGTTCAGGCTTCTGACATCTTCTGCTGAGCTTTGGGGTCCAGAGAAGCCTCAGGGAGGGGCCGCATGTCTGGGTGTAGCCCTGGCGGGGAGTAATCAGAGTTGTAAACATTTAAAAAGAACAAACAAAAAAACGATGAAACATTCCTGGATTCAATTTGTCTTGTGTACATAGAAGGCAGCTGTAGTTCCTTCCTCTCAGGGAGGATGCTAAGCATCAAGGCAGTCGCAGATGCTATGGAAACTCTGTGCCTGAGGGGCCAGGAGAGGTCATCTGAGTCACAGAGAACCTCACACCGGGCTCTGTGTTTGATCAGCATCCTAACAGGATGGTTAGATCAGCTCTATGAGATAGACCCCTCTGTTCAAGACTTACTAAAACGGAAATCAAGGCTCAGAGAGGTTTAGTGATTTTTCTTCAGTCACACAGCACTAAGGGATAGATGCAGGATTTGAATAGATAATTCTTAGGCTTTAAGCCCAAAAGTCTTAAGCTTCTTCACATGACTGTACTCTGCTGTTTTATTTTATAGACAGGAGAACAGAAATGCAGGAGAACAAAATGCAAGTTCTAATTAAGGCCCTGGAGGACAAATTTAAGGTTGGGACTTAGTTCAGTGATAGAGTGTTTGCTTTGTATGTGAGTGGTTCTGGGTTGTATCCCCTTGCACTGGTGTGCTGGGCAGGGTGAAAGTTATGTTTGTGACTCTGTGTCTGCCAGTCATGATACACAGACAGACAGATACACACACACACACACACACACACACACACACACACAGAGAGAGAGAGAGAGAGAGAGAGAGAGAGAGAGAGAGAGAGAGAGAGAGAGAGCGCTCTCAAATTCATTTGCTGTGTTATGTTGGGCTAATTGCTCACCTTCTCTGTGTTTTGGCTTTTGCGTTTCTGAAATGGGTTGTTGACAGGACTGGGAAGCACACCTAACACCCACTGAACCCAAACAACCAGCTGACTCAAGGTCAGCTATCAGGGTGCACGTCTGTGAGTAACTGACGTTACTGATGGTTAAGGGAGGCAGATATGACGTTTGACATTGGGGGCGGGGTCAACTGGTCCAGGAAACAGGAAACCTGCTGCTTTCTAAGAGTACCCTCCGAGGCCTCGAGGCCTCGGGCTCTGCACTTTCTTGCTTCCAGCCTTCGAAGCTCATGGCTTTCTTCCTCATGGTTACAGTGGTGGCTGCTGGAGCGCCTGCATCTCGTCTCTGAGGCAGGTAGTAAAGGGTGTTTGATTCCGTCTCGGGAGATTGTCTGCCTAGAGATGTCTTCTCCTTGGCCATAGCCATCCCTGTCTTCAGGCACCTCTGAAGACCTGATTTTCTTGCCTAGGATAGGGAGGAAGGCAAAAATGGGTGGGGGGGGGCTGAATAACTAGAGGGGTGCAGCCACTATGTGGCCAAATGGGCTCAGCTGTCTGAGGTAGGATTAGAACCTAATTCTTCCTAAGTCCCAAGTCTCTACTTGTCTTTCGTGTGGCCCGGTTGCGCATGTGACAGTTGAGGCCTGAGAAGAGAGATGACGTTGTTACTGGGTGTTGACCTTCATACTGGAGACCTTCCATGGAGATCTCTGGCCGGCCCGGGTGCAAGGGTTTCACGTGAAGGGGAGAGAACTCAAGCAGGGAGGGAGTCCATTGCCTCCATTGCTGTAGCTGCTCCACTTCCATCTCCGTTGCTGCTGCTTCAGTTGCTCCAAGACATAGGCTGGGCTGAGCCAGCAGGAGACTGACTGGCCAGGGAGGGGTGCCGGGAGCTTCTGGTAGCGATTTGGGGAGAGCTGATCTCTTCCCTAAGCGGCAGTGTTACAACTCTTATGAGAGAAGTTCTCAGACAATGGAGTAGTTCTCTCATACCTTTAATCCTTCTGGATAGGATTCTTATATACAGTTTTGGGGTGGGTCAGGGTCTGACAGTAGGTACCCTATTGGCTTGGTCTGAGAGCTTGGGAAGACCTCATCTACATGCGGGAGGGCGTGGTCCTGCTTCTACTTGACTGATGGCCACAAGCCTCTCTACAGGGGGATGTGGGGGGGGTGTGGCTCCATGAGAGGGGCCTGGCCTCCTGGGAGTTTGGGGAAATGCCTACCGTCCCTTTCAGGGTCACTGACTGGGGTTTCAACCTTTCACAGCCCGCAGCCACCCCACAACTGGGTCCCAAGCTAATGCCACTGAATCTCAAGAGCCACAGCCTCTTTTTCTGACCGTGGGGCCAGGTTTCCCATTGCACCCAGCGATCTCGTCACTACAGACTTCTCACTTACGTGGTCAGAAAGAGCGCGTTAGTTCTAACTCTTGGAACTCACCTGCAGAGCTAAGAGACCGTGTCATACACAGAAGAGCAAGTCACCACTAAGACTGGGAAAAATATTGCTCACTGGTCCTCCCCTTACTGCCTACCCAGAGGGCCACTGGTGCCTGCTGAATGCCTGGGCCGCTCCACACCCTATCCTCACCATAGGACTTCATGACTAAGCTAAATATCATCACTGTTACCGCCTGTGCCTGGTCACTTGTAACAACTCCACAATCTCCAGTCCGAATCTCAGGTCTGAACTTAGTGAAGAAATGAAGTATGAGAAGTAAGAGATGAATGAATGGGGTTGTCACGTCCTCAGAAACGCAGCCCGCCAGACGTCAGGGCACACCACAGTCCAGTCTAACTGACCCAGGACGTTAACCATCCCAGCGCTGAGTGACTGCTGCTGCTGGCCAACAGTGTTTAGCCTTCAGCACACTGGCATCCTCAAATCTGTTAGGGATGGACTCTGGTTCTGGCTACCGCTTGGGGGTTGAGGAGATGTCTTAGTTAGGGTTTCCATCTCTGTGAACAGACACCATGACCAAAGCAGCTCTTATAAAGGACAACATTTAATTGGGGCTGGCTTACAGGTTCAGAGGTTCTGTCCATTATCATCAAGGTGGGAGCATGGCAGCATCCAGGCAGGCATGGTGCAGGAGAGCTGAGAGGTCTATATCACTGTCTGAAGGCTGCTAGCAGAATACTGACTTCCAGGCAGCTAGAATGAGGGTCTTAAGCTCATGCCCACAGTGACACACCTCCTCCAGCAAGGCCACACCTCCTCCAACAAGGCCACACCTCTTCCAACAAGGCCACACCTCCTCCAACAAGGTCACACCTCCTTCAACAAGGCCACACCTCTCCAACAAGGCCACACCCACTCCAACAAGGCCACATCTCCTCCAACAAGGCCACACCTACTCCAAGGCCACACCCACTCCAAGGCCACACCCACTCCAGCAAGGCCACACCTTCTAATAGTGCCACTCCCTGGGCCCAGTGTATTCAAACCACCACAGGAGACATAAATAATACAGTGTTGATAAAGATGCCGGGCATCTTTTCAAGTGGGAATTGTTCTACATAACCTCAGAAGACTTTGTTCTAGAATCTAGAATCACTGAAGGACTGAGTTATATCTGTAAGCACTGCCTATGAATGGGATGAGGAGAACACTAGTCCTTTCCTACCCTCCTGCTCTTTCTTTTCCTTCTCCCTTTCTTCTTGTCCAAAGGGATAGCCTAGAGCTCACTATTTAGCACAGGCTGCCTTCAAACTCATAAGACCCCTGCCTCCTCCCAAGTTCTGGGATAACAGGTGTGTGACACACCCACTGCATCTCTTAGCGGGTCTCTGTGAGGAGAGCTACCAGTGAGAGACACGCCCTGATTGAGCCGTCCAGATGTGAGGTGCTTTACTATAATAAGCAGTAGTTCTGTGTAGCACTGGGTCTGTTTCCAGAACCACTCTTTCTGCATCTAGTTACAGCTGATTGTCAGTGAAACTTTCTGTAGGACAATGACCAAACAGTATTAGTCTCAGTGACCTGTTCGGGCATAAGGGACAACTGCAACGGTTTGGGGCAGAGAGAACAGGCTCAATGAGATGAGATTCTAAAGTGACTACAGGGCCCATTTAAGGAAGTGCGTTTCCAGGGAACAAATTTACAGACCATAGTGGCTCAGTCCAGGGAGAAGTGTATGTGTGCATGCGCGTGCATGAGTGTGCTTGTGTGTATGTGTGTGCATGAATGTGTTTGTGTGTGTATGTGAGTGCATGAGTGTGCTTGTGTGTGTGTGCGTACATAAGTGTGCTTGTGTAAACGGCAACCAACAGATTGGGAAAAGATCTTTACCAATCCTACAACAGATAGAGGGCTTATATCCAAAATATACAAAGAACTGAAGAAGTTAGACAGCAGGGAGGCAAATAACCCTATTAAAAAATGGGGTTCAGAGCTAAACAGAGAATTCACAGCTGAGGAATGCCGAATGGCTGAGAAACACCTAAAGAAATGTTCAACATCGTTAGTCATAAGGGAAATGCAAATCAAAACAACCCTGAGATTTCACCTCACACCAGTGAGAATGGCTAAGATCAAAACTCAGGTGACAGCAAATGCTGGCGAGGATGTGGGAAAGGGGAACACTCCTCCATTGTTGGTGGGGTTGCAGACTGCTACAACCATTCTGGAAATCAGTCTGGAGGTTCCTCAGAAAATTGGACATTGAACTGCCTGAGGATCCAGCTATACCTCTCCTGGGCATATACCCAAAAGATGCCCCAACATATAAAAAAGACACGTGCTCCACTATGTTCATCATAGCCTTATTTATAATAGCCAGAAGCTGGAAAGAACCCAGATGCCCTTCAACAGAGGAATGGATACAGAAAATGTGGTACATCTACACAATGGAATATTACTCAGCTATCAAAAACAATGACTTTGTGAAATTCGTAGGCAAATGGTTGGAACTGGAAACTATCATCCTGAGTGAGCTAACCCAATCACAGAAAGACATACATGGTATGTACTCATTGATAAGTGGCTATTAGCCCAAATGCTTGAATTACCCTAGATGCCTAGAACAAATGAAACTCAAGACGGATGATCAAAATGTGAATGCAGATCGCTCCTGAGAGACACAGCCAGGATACAGCAAATACAGAGGCGTATGCCAGCAGGAAACCACTGAACTGAGAACAGGACCCCTGTTGAAGGAATCAGAGAAAGAACTGGAAGAGCTTGAAGGAGCTCGAGACCCCATATGTACAGCAATGCCAACCAACCAGAGCTTCCAGGGACTAAGCCACTACCCAAAGACTATACATGGACTGACCCTGGACTCTGACCTGAGGTTGCAATGAATATCCTAGTAAGAGCACCAGTGGAAGGGGAAGCCCTGGGTCCTGCTAAGACTGAACCCCTAGTGAACTAGACTGTTGGGGAGAGGGCAGCAATGGGGGGGGGTGGGAGGGGAACACCAAAAGGGGGGGGGGGGGGGGGGGGGGATGTTTGCCCGGAAACCGGGAAAGGGAATAACACTCGAAATGTATATAAGAAATACTCGGGGTTGGGGATTTAGCTCAGTGGTAGAGCGCTTGCCTAGGAAGCGGAAGGCCCTGGGTTCGGTCCCCAGCTCCGAAAAAAAAGAACCAAAAAAAAAAAAAAAAAAAAAAAATACTCAAGTTAATAATAATAATAAAAAAAAAAAGAAATATGAGACGAAATAAAAAAAAAAGTGTGCTTGTGTATATGCGTGCATGAGTGTGCTTGTGTGTGTATGTGTGTGCATGAGTGTGGCTTGTGTGTGTGAGTGTGTGTGTATGTGTTCTTTTGTCATCCTAGATCTAAGAAGGCTGGTAGAGGATTGTTGGCTCATCAGTTAAGATCACTGACTGCTCTTCCAGAGGTCCTGAGTTCAATTCCCAGCAACCACATGGTGGCTCACAACCATCTGTAATGAAATCTGATGCCCTCTTCTGGTATGGCCACAGACAGTGACAGCGTGCTCATAGACATAAAATAAATAATTCTTTAAAAGAAAACAATTCAGTATACAGCAATAACAGGTCACAGCCCTGCTGCCATGGGGTCTCCAGTGACGTAGGCAATAGCCAATCTCACAATGTGGGGGTGGGTACCCATCCTAGGCAGCTGTGAGTCCCGCCTCTGGAAAACTATGGGAAGAGCCTCAGTGGCTAACTGGCCTCACAGATGGGCAAGCTAGAGGTCAGGTCTCCAGGGAGCCTGCACATGCTAGGTGGACTCCGATTCTCGCTTGTAATCCTGAGAGACAAGAAACTCCCCGAGGGTTAGCCAGCTACAGTAGTCAGGATCAGCAAGCTGAGAATTTGAGGAGAGACCTTGCCTCAGCAAGTCGAGTGGAGAGTGATTGGGAAAGCTGGCCAACCTCAACCGCTGGCTGCCTCAAACATGTGCACACATGTACGCGAGCACCCATACATGCACACACATACATGTACACACGTATGCACGCCATGCACACACACAGACTAGAAGAGGAGGAGGAAGAGGAGAGGTGAGGAGGGGCAAGGCTGGGAAAGCCACTGCAAAGGAGACACCAAACCCCAAGACTTCCAGATCTTGCGTTAAAGAAGGGAATTCTATAATGGAACATTAGCTTGGAAGGGGCAGGAAGCTCTGTGGGTTCTGCATGTGGGAGGGGCCCAGGGATCTGGGGAACTGGAGTCAGGGAGGTGGGGTGGTCACACCTGGGCCCAGCAGCTGCACCCCAGGATGCCATGCTGAGCAGCCAAGTGGTAAAGGCATAGCCAGCCAGGAGAAGTCTGGGCAGAGAAATGGCAGGGGGGTGTAAGAGCAGACAGCAGGCTGCTGTGGACTCAGCCTCTGTTGCTGGAGGATGCTGGGAGATTGATGGTGGGCACTAAAATGTTGCAACAACTCCCATCTGGTAAGGGCCGGGACTTCTCTTCCCTCCTCCATCTCAACCGTTTCGGATCCCACCCCACCCACTTCCCTGCCTCTGCTCCACGGAAATCACAGCCTTCACGAAAACAGGGCGGGTTCACCTCTCACCGATATTTTAGCTGCTTGGAACGGGGACACCCAAGGAAGGAATTCAATTTAAAAAAAAAAAAAACAAAAAACCCAACGACATCCCCGTAACTGATTTATTAATAGCCCATAATGCCAGTAGGTAATAGGCAATCCATAAGCCCGTTCTTAAGAATTTATAGAGAGAATATTCCAGAGCTGTATTAAAGACACCACTCATGAATGCCCGTGAGTCTCAATCTATTAACGTAGGTAGTGGGGGAATATGAATATCTGCAGGAAAACAGAGCTTGGGCCCCCAGCTCCCCTCTCCTCAGATGCTCCTGAAAGTGCACAGTAAGTAAGCAAATTGTACGACTCAGCCCCGGGCAAAAGTGTCCTGCGCATAGAAATTAGATACTGGTTTTCTTAATATATGCGCATGCATTTCAGAGAGAGCCTGAACTTGGGGTAGTGCAGGAGGGGTTGGAACGTGGTTTGTTGGTGGGTGCACATTGTGGGAGGAGTATCAGTCCAGACCTCACTGCGTTAGGACCTGTCGCTGGTGTCTTTATGGCCTGGTACTTTAATCCTTAGTATAAGGAAAACACCCTCCCCTGGTTTGGAGAAATAAGCAAGGTGAACACTAACACTCTACCAACTGAACTGAATCCCCCGCCCCTGTAAAACGCTTGATAAATACAGGCAGATACTTAAAAATAGGAAACATGAAACTCATGCAAGCAAGGAGAGCTAATGTTCTTTGAAAATTTATTTAGCGTGTGTGTGTGTGCATGAATGTGCATGTGAGTAAAGGTGACCTTGGAAGCCAGGAAGGGGTGTCTGATCCCCCCAAAGCTGGAGTTAGAGGCAGATGTGTGCTGCCAAATGTGGGTGCTAAGAACTGAACTTGGGTCGTCTGCAAGAGTGGAGTGTGTTAACTGCTGAGCCCACCCCTCCAGCCCCCGATAACCTCCTCTGAGGTCCAGCTTTCTTACAGAGTCCTGCGTGGGTCGCTATCAACAGAAATTGCTTCAGACATACAATTAAGATAAATGATCTTCATTAAACAGGAAGATGCCCATGCTCCATTCAGATTCGTGGAACTGGATGACGCAGAGGTGACTGAGTGAGGAGCGTGAGCTTGGAGAGGTTGATGACCTAAGCATTGGTCCTCAAGTGTCAGCTCTCCAGTCAGTGAGGCTGGAGTCACCTGACAGGCAGCCATCACCCGCCTTTCCCAAGCTCACAGTAGCATTCTGCGCTCTGCCCCTGTGAACTCAGCTCTTTCGGGCTCTACAGCTGAAGTCATTTGATGTTTGTCTGTCTGTCCTTGGATCAGTTTTCATTACAACACCATCTCGGGTTCATTCCTGTCACTGCCAATCAACATCACAGGCAGAAAGGAAGAATTGGTTCCCGAGGACTCTTAGGGTTATATAGTTAACAGTAGTGCATGGGGTTATTTAAGGTAGTCAGAACGTAAGATTTTTGGATGTCCTCATCACAAAGAAATGGCAAGTATTTGAGATGTGGGGAAGCCTGGACACCTGTGTCGATCCTGGCAAGATGTGTACCTGTCTCAGCCATCGCACTGTACCCTATAGAGATTTACAGTTAATTCTCTGTCAATTAAAAAAGAATCAAATCTAAACAACAAATTCACTTGAAGACAGTTATTCACAGTTTAGAAAAAAATCCTTTCCACTGGTGGGTAGGAAAATTTTCTTTTTAATCTCAGCTTCGAAGGTGTTTATCCTGTGACCCCGAAGGCCAAGATACAAGGAAGAAAGAATAACTCAGAACCAAGCAGACAAGAGGGAAGTGAGACAGAATTAATTAGGTCAGTGGTTGGGCCCTCTCTCAATAGGTTAGTTTCTTTTTGTGTATCTATGTGTGCATGTGAGGGTGTGTGAGTGGGGATATCCAGAGGTTGGAGGGCAGCTGTTTTGTTTTGTTTTGTCTGGAGATGAAGTCTCTTACTGTTGACTGGTCAGGAAATCCCAGAGATCTCTCTTTTTCTGCCTGCCCAGAGCTGCGATCACAAGCATGAAGCACCATGTCCCGCCTTTAAAGTGGATTTTGGGGATTAAGCTCAGGTCTGTGCCAGGCACGTTCTTTACACACAGAACCATCTCTCAAGCCCCTTCACACGGTCTAATACACTTCCACCCAGCTAAGGAGTTATCTATCTCCTTAGTCCCAGTTCAGAGCCCCTGCAAGGTAGAGCCCCCACCTTGCTTGTCCAGGGCCCCCCACAGTACCCCACATCTCAGCGACTTCCCCCAGAGTCAGTAGGCCAGCTCCTCTCCCCATCTCACGACAAAGGCCCCCAGTGTTCACAGAGTAGTTTTCTGAGCATGTACTGTGCCCTAGACACAGCATAACGTAGCAAATCTGTCTACTAGCACTTTGCAGGGAAACAAACTGAAGTCCACAGAGAGAGTTTCCCCTAGTTCATTCTGAACTCTCCCCTGCACAACCCCTAAATCTATTTTTTCTTATTTCAAAGATTATGTATTTTATGTATGTGAGTACACTGTCGTCTTCAAGCAGACCAGAGGAGGCATTGGATCCTGTTACAGATGGTTGTGAGCCACCATGTGGTTGCTGGGACGGGAACCACCATGTGGTTCCAGGACCTCTGGAAGAGCAGTCTTAACAATTCTTAACCACTGAGCCACCTTTCAAGTCCTTAAATCTATTCTTGACCATAACTCAGCCAAGGCTATTCTGGGCTCCTTGTACCACTTGCCGAACGCATGGCTTCTCTATTATCCATCCATTTATCCAACTACCCATGTATACTTTGTGTAGCCCTTTTCATGTGAATGCAGTGCAGGAGTCTCAGTCAGACAGTTGAGATGGGGAGGGGTTCGGGCGCTGGATGAATCAGGCATAAATTCATTGACTAACACCCACTCAACGTCTAGGCCAGGGCCTTTACTGGGGCGGGGACCAATTCCCATTGCATACGGCATAGTGGGGTCACCACAGGTTGCAGAATGGGCCTGTCCCCTGCAAGAATGCATGTTCAGCACACACTCTGGGCAGAGAGGGTCCTGCATGTGGTTGAGGGTGGGCATGAACGCCATTTCCTCACAGTTTCTACCAATGCGTCTTCCTTCGCACCATGGCCCTTGTTTCCATGGATTTTCCATGGCCTCTGAGCTCTGACAGCCTCTACTACACCCCCATGCTGCTTCCCGTTGGCTAGAGCCGTCCATGTTTCTCATGAACAATGAGCCCAACCCATACTGAGTGGTGTGTGCACTGGGGTACACGGTCAGGGCACTTTTACCAGGCAGTGAGGGACAGGGGAGATCTGGCCAGAAGGTGACGACTGGCCAGTGTAGCCTGGTGGGGGGCGGGGTAGGACTAGGAAATAGTGGAGTCTAGAAGGGGTGGGAGAAAGGTACACAGGCAGGGGGATACCTGCGAGCATCAGTAGCTCTCACTCACGCAGCCTTTGCCCTCCCCTACGGTGCTTTCACCTCCCTCGAAATGGCTCAGAGACACAGTGCGGTTCTCCCCAGGCCACACAGTTAATCACAGTCGAGATATTTGTGCCCACCTCTCTGAGCCTCTAGAGGTCCGATGTCACATTCCATGATCAATGTACAGCCTCCAGAAAAGTCCATCGAGGGACTGTTAGCGTCGTCGGACCACATCTGTCTGGGGGCAGTGGGCTTTCTGGTTATGCGAGACCCACCTCTCGCAACTTCTGTGGGGCCTCTCTGCACAAGCGTGGAGCTCCTGGCTGAGGCAGTTCTGTGTTTCCTCCCGAGGAACCATTGTTTCTTCGGTGGGGAGTTGGGGGTGTGGAATCTGTGAGGGGAGACTGCAGGTTTGTATGCAGCAGACACTGTGGCTGGGGGAGGGGTGGGCAGGGGCTGTTGGGCATCTGCCTGGAATGCCACAGGGAAGGAAGGGGATGTAGGGCTGCAATCTCTCTCTCCCCCCTCCCCTCCTCTCTTCTCTCTCCCTCTCTCTCCTCCCCTCCCCCCTCTCCCCCTCTCTCCCCCTCTCTCTCCTCTCTCTCTCTCTCTCTCTCTCTCTCTCTCTCTCTGTGTAAGAGAAGGAGAGATGGAGAATGGGGCATGGAGGCTGGAGGATGAGTGGTGGGGGTGGGGCATGGGGATGGAAGGGGTGGAAGATGGGGATGGGGGATGGTGAAGGATGAGGATGGGGAAGAGGGGATAGGGGGTGGAGGATGGGACAGCCATGGATACCAGCTTGAGAGCCTACATTTCATAGTCTTCTCTAATCTGCCTTTAAAAGCCCCACTGAGCCTCGTGGCCTAACTATTTCATAGCTCTATTTTACCACTATTCATCTATTTTCACAACTGTTTGTTGACCCGCTATGTGTTGGACACTCATATGGATGTCAGGGATTTATCAGCGAACAAACGTGTAAACGTCCCTGCCCGCTGAGGGAGACCCAAAGCCCTCACCAGGACCCAAAGACTGTGTCTACTGTGTCTCCGTGAGGTCCTCCCCCACCCCGACACTCCAGCCACTATTCTCTCTTTTTTTTTTTATCCTAGGCAGGGTCTCCCCTGTAGCTCAGCCTGGTCCTCTTGCTTCTGGGGTGCAGGGATCACAAATGACAGCCACCTTGTCTCACTTCTTCCTGATCTTTGATGGAGGACAGAGGTGAATTTCTACCTCAGGACCTCTGCGTTTGCCAATCTCTTCATCGAAGATGCTTCTTAGATATTATATGAATCATGTCTGATTCCTCCAGGTGTGTGTGTGTGTGTGTGTGTGTGTGTGTGTGTGTGTGTGTGTGAGCATGTGCATGCATGTTCATTCTTGTGAGCGTGGGTGTATACATGCATAAAGGTGGAGGTCAGAGGACAACATCTGGGATGGTTTCTCAGGAACCTACACCTTCTGTTTGAGACAGAGTCTGCCACTGGCTTATAACTTCAACAAATTGGCCAGGTTGACTGGCCTGTGAACTTCCAGAGATCCTCCTTTCTCCAACTCCCACCTCTCCATTATTGAGCTAACAGAGCCATGTCACCATACCGGCATTTTACATGGGTTCTAGGAACCCACACTCAGGCGCTCACAGGCACAAAGCAAGCATTGTTACAACTGAGCCATCCCTGCCACTCTCTGTATTTATTTTCCTCCTCTGGTCAATCTACTTAAAAATGGAAATTTATAAGCATCCCCACAAATTTCATGTCCTTCTCTGCCTTAAATTTTTACCTTAACAGATTTCACTAACCGGCCATACACTGTGCTGTCAGTTGGCTTAAGTTGTCAACTTGATACACCTAGGAAGAGGGAATCTATTGAGGAATTGTCTCCATCAAATTGGCTTATGGCCATATCTACAGGAACATTGCCTTGTTAATGGATGTCTGAGGACACCGCCCACTGTGGGCGGTGCCATTCCTAGGCAGGTGAGCAAACTAGTAAGCAGCATTCCTTCCACCTCTGCTTCGGTTCCCATCTTCAGGTTCCTGCCTTGAGTCTCTATCCCAGCTTCCTTCTCTGGTGAGCTGTAACCTGTAAGCCAAACACATATATCCTCCCCTCTGCGTGTTGCTGTTGGTTACGGTGACAGAGAACAAGTGAAGACACCATAGGCATTTTCTTTTTATTACTATGTTCAGTCTCCAAACTCTGGAAGGATGGAGATTCTGTTGTGTTTCTGCTTTATCTGAAGTTCCCAGAGGCATCACATGCCAATGGTGCTCTTTTAATTAATGAGAGGGAGGGGTGAAAAACCATCTCATGCTCACATACTTCCTGAAAGGATGGGTGTAATATTGTCTTGTTTTAGTTTACATTTCCTTGAGTACAACTGAGAGGATTTCTTACCTGGGTTTCTGTTAGGTTTCAGAAACCCAGGACAAATGGCTGAGGTTTCTATTAACACAGGACACTGGCCAGCAATCCCAGCATCCCTCAGTACCTGTGGCTCCTCCCAGTTCTCCCCGCATCCCTCCCAGCATCCCTCAGTACCTGTGGCTCCTCCCAGTTCTCCCAGCATCCCTCAGTACCTTGGCTCCTCCTAGCACACCTCATCCCACCTCTTACACTAAACCTCCCTCTCATAGGGACTGAGTTTCTGCTTCTCTTCCCCTAGCCTAATCCCTAAAGGACTCAATCATTTTGGATATGTCCTTTCTCTTGGACTGGATCACTTTTCTTGGTTGCCAGCTCCTCTTTTTGCTCTTCCTCAACTCCTCTCATGGGCATCCCCTTCTTTTATTTCACTTCTCATTCGGTTTCCAGAGTCCTTTGTGTGAGTGTGTTTGTGTGGAATGCACACTTGTGCGCATGCGTGTGGAGGTCAGAGGTCAGTCCTGGGCGACTTTTCAGACACAATCCACTTTGTTTTATGAGTTAACATCTCTCACTGGCT
This sequence comes from Rattus rattus, assembly GCF_011064425.1. NCBI lineage: Eukaryota > Metazoa > Chordata > Mammalia > Rodentia > Muridae > Rattus > Rattus rattus. Next base: position 36,993,101 of record NC_046169.1, read on the forward strand.
GGCAGCTCACTAAGTAGGCTACGCTGGTTGCCCATTGAGTCCCAGAGACCAGCCTGTCTCAGTTTCCCCAACACTGGGACTGTGATCATGTGTCACCATGCCTGAGCATGTGTGTGTGTGCGCGTGCCTGTATATATGGATTCTGTGGCTGGAACTCAGGCTCTGGAGCTTGTGAGGCAGATCCTTTCTCTAACTAGATACCTCCCAGCCTTGTGTTTCTGAAAGTATTCTTGCATTTAACCCTTTCTTGGCCATGCACATTATGACTGTCTTCTCTGCTCTGTGACTTTTTTTTCTTTTCACCTTTATGACTTACAATGGTCTTTTACTTCTGGCTGGCTATGTTGTGTAGGAAGTTTTCAAAAGTTCTGTTTTATGGAGCCGTGCTATTCCAGAGGGGAAATAGCAAGGGAAGGTTAAAGCACTTGTATATTGCACATATATATCCTAATATATATGTATATTTTAGAAGGACATAAAAGCCAGGGAGGAGACTAGAGGGAAGGGACAAGGAGCGTGTGAGACTTAAAGGACAATGGAGGAAAACACTAACATGTGCGAGCACGCATTCGTGCCTGGGGGTGGAGGGGTAAATCAATACACCTGTTACCCTGGCTCTGGGGGCCACAGCTGTAGAAATGTTCTTGACCTTGGAAATTCTGAAGGGCGTTTGTTTGGAGAGTGGTGCTGGGGAGTGCTATGGACTCCTGGGGCAGGCCTGTAAGGGCAGCAGAAAGGTTGAAGAGAAAACAAGGAAGCCCCGCCTTCCTTTCCACAAAGGCTTTTCTCTACCTTCATCTCCTAGGCGGATCAGAGCTGTTGGACACCAGGACCCCGAGTTTCTTGGTCATGTGCCCAGGCAGTAAAATCTGATTGGGTCATCTTTAGAGATGTTCATCTCTTGTCCAGTCAGCACCAGGAATGGGCACATTATGCAGACACAGCGTCTGCTGCAGTGCACTGTGGGTAAGGTGCTTCTCGTGACTGCCTGAGATTCGCACTCATGCAAATGGACGCTTGCAGCTCATCTGCTGTTCTCCCAGCTGCGGATAGGTTTATAATCGGTGGAATCTGCCTTGTTCTTAACTGAAGAGGCGATTGGAAACACGTTATAGCATAAATTGGGAAGGGAAATGTTTCCCCTGAAATCACATCATTGTTTGGTAATCCCAAATCCGTGTATTTTGTGGTTATAGGTGTCATGCTCTTCACAGTGGTTGATCTTGGATTTCCTTCTGCCATCCTCTCTCTCTACTGCAGAAAGAAATTAGAGGAACACCCTGTCGTCACTCTGGCTTACACATGGAATGAGGGACACAACCTGGGAATTGTAAACTACAGCGTTGCACAGCTCTGGCTCCCAGGGAGCTTATGGTTTGAGCAGAGGAGACAGATGAAGCAGTCACCCCGCGGGTCTCTGGCTATAATCGGGGATGCTGCTGGGAAGGACAGATTCGCATCCGTGAAAACACACAGGGACACATGGACCGAACCAGGGAGTTAAAAGCACAGACACTAGGTTTGGCATAGAAAATTAATCACCAGATGAGGGAGAGGCCAGGGTGCCAGAAACCAGTGTCCCGTGTCAAGGTTTAGGTGAGACATTCAAGGCACTGAGAGGAGGCCAGGGTTGCCTGTAGGAAAAACATGGAAAAGAAAAAGGAAAGAGGAAAAGGAATAGGACGGAGGTGGGAGGAAGGGAGAAATGAGAGGGAAGGAGGGAGAAAGAGTGATACAGAGGGAGAGGAGGAAGAAATAAGGGGCAGGAGAGGGAAAGAAGAGCAGAAGAGAGTGGGGAAGAGGAGGGGGAGGAAGAGAAGAGGGTGGGGAGGAGGAGGAGAGGATGGGGAGAGGACCGGAGAAAGGAAGTCTGGTACTTGGGGAATATGTGGTCACTGAAGCTAGGACAGGCCAGGATGGAGGACTGCCCAGTAGAGCCTGGGTATATGGAGTTCCATTTGCAGTAGAGAGTGGACTTAACATGATATGAAGAGTTTGGTATGAGTCTGCAGGTGAGCACTCTGAGGACAAGTGTTGGAAGTGGCCTGCTAACCTGTGGCATAACTTAATTATGGGAGTGGATAAAACAGCCTAGGATAAGGATAGAGCCAGCCTCAGTTTCCCTCATTGCAAAAGCATCAAAGAGAGGAAGGCTACAGCTATGGCAGGTCGGTCTTCCCTTCTTCCTCCTTTGAGGCAAAACCAAGGTGTTGGCTATCAAACAGCGGGAAGCATCCCATCTATTAAGAGAGGGCCGCTCTTGCCATTTCCTAGGATCTGACGTGGGCACATGGCTGGCTTTGGCTGGCTGGCATTAAGGGGTGTTGTGAGCAAGAGCAAGTGGCATCATCAGAAACCCTCTGATTGGGACTTAGGAGCACTTGGTTGGAGCGTCCTAGCAAAAGCAAGAGACAAGCCCCTGTAGCGAATGACAGACTTGTATCTGCAAACATTTCTGTTTGGGTCCTCCCAGCCTCCTGTGGAGAGTCCCCCAACTCACCGGTCACAGTAGACAGATGCGTCTCTCAGGGTGCAGACCTCATTCTGGGATAGTTGGCTTGGCATGAGGAGTGAGTGTCCAGTTTCAGAGTAGTGTATGGCTGTGTTGGCAGTAATGATAAAAGCAGGGTAGTGGAGGCAAGGGGCATTAGGAGCCCTAGCTCTCGGGAGATTGACTGCAAATGTCTCTGGTCATAAGGATAAGCGCCCAATATGTAACCTGGTGTTAGAAAATATCAGAGGAAAGACAGACTTCCATTCTGCATGCATTGGCAGGTAAAATCTCCTTTTTGGCCCACTTTCAGGCAGCCTTACCTGTGCCCAGCCTCTTGGTGACTGGGCATGTGGAGTTCATAGAGATTTAGATGGTATTCACATTTTCCCATGATCAATGTGCTGCCATGACATGAGAAGCTTCATGTGCCTTGACTGTGGAAGATGATACAGTTGTTAGGGAGATATAGGATGGATGGATGGGTGGATGGATGGATAGACGGATAGATGGATGGATGGGTGGGTGGGTGGATGGATGATGGATGGATGATGGATGGGTAGATGGATGGGTGGATGGATGGATGAATAAGTGGATGGATGGATGTACAGGAGAATGGATGGGTAGATAGATGAATGGGTAGATGGGTGGATGGATGGATGAACAGATGGATGGACAGATAGATGAATAGGTAGATGAATTGATGGATGGATAGATAGATGGATGAATAGACAAATAGATGGATGGAATGATAGGTGGATGGACGGATGCTTGGACAAATGCTTTGGATGGATGGATAGATGGATGGGTGGATGGATGGTGATCAATAGATGGATGATGGATGAATGGATGGGTGGACAGGAGGATGGATATCCTTCTGTCCTATGGTTACAGCAGGAGAGTGACATCCAAGAATGAAGGGAGCAGGACATTGCCCTTTGTTAGCTCTGAGTTTCCAAGGCTCTGGTTCTGAAGTGGGAACAACGGCGTGGGACATACCTTGCTCTACTTTTCTCCACATGGAATAGATTTCTCTTGAAACACTGCTTCTTCAGTCTGGGCACCTCACCCACTGACTAGTGTGAGTTCTCATTGCTGAGCACTACAAACCAGATGCTGTCATTGGTTAATTTGTACTTCACATTTGCCTTGTTGCTGTGATAAAATGCCTGACCACAATAACTTAAAGAAGAAGGAAGGTTCATGGGGAGTGGGGCTGGGGGCTGGTCAGTGCACACTGATCCGGGAGCATGTGGAGGCCAGAGGTTGACACTGGGCTTCTCCCTCAGTCTCTTTCTACCTTGATTTTGAGAGAGTATTTCTCACTGATCCTGTTTTAGTTAGTCTAGCTGGCCAGTGAGTCCCCAGCAGAAGCCATCAGTCTCTCTGTCCTAGTTCCCCAGTTATAGGTGAGCACTACCATACCCAGCATTTACATGGGTGCCAGTATCTGAACTCAAGCACCTTTCCCATTGAACCATCCATCTCTACAGCCCCTAGAAAGACATGTGGGACCTTGTACAGGCATAAGAGTGGTAAGGTTGAATGGGTTCAAACCCTGGGAATCTCAGAATTGAGACCCACAGGAGTGGAGCCATTCCTTACCATTCCTGCCTCTACCTGCTCTGGAACAAGTAACCACCACACCCCACTGAGGACCAAGGGCACTGGGTCACAGAGCACAAACACCCAATGAGGTACCTAGATGGCCATGCCCCGCCCCCTCTAGCGTTCAGCCAATGAGTTTCCCTTCCTGGGCATTCCTTCCTGCCATAGGTATTTAATCCCTGGTTAACCCGGAGGAAAGTGTGTGCATTCACACCTACCATCAAATAAACCAGTATGAAGAAGCAAGGACCATCTCATCATTAATGGTCGCCGTGGGGAAGACCTTCATCTTAAAGAGCTAGCTGCACCTAGAAATCCCGAGGAAGGCCTTCTTGCTTGCAGCCTCTCCAGTACTCTGCATTCAGTCTGAATCAGACAGGTTCTGCTAGTCCATGGCTGGGCCTTCCACTTCCTGCCAGGTGTGCGGACACCCTGAGGGGAAGTGTGGACAAGGGAACCCTGTTCCTGCCTCCCAGTGGTACAATGGCAGCGCCCAGGTACACAGGAGACCAAGAACCACTGTGGACTCCCCGCTTCAGACTTTGCCCTGCCTTCTTGCAGCAGTGAGCCAGCATTGCTTCAGGCACCCCAGCAGAGAAGCAGGGCGAGGTACAATGTTTTTTGGTTCTTTTTGGCTCACAGTTTGAGTGGGAAAGGCATGATGGTGGGACACTGAGGCACGTTATGGTTCTTTCCTTCACATTGTAACCTTCAGAGCTGGAGGGAGGCTCACTAAGATACAGAATGAAAATAAAACCTGTTAAGGCTTGTGAGGTCAATACAATTCATAAGGTCTAGGAAGTGCCTGAAACTTGCAAGATTAAGAAAGCCCTTCTGCAAGGTTGTAGCAGCAGTAACAATTGCTGGGGAAAGCAGGCTCTCTGACTAACCATGCTGGGTGCAGCTTCCTTGAGCTCCCCATGCTGGGGTGAGCTTTTGGGAGGTGCAGGTGGCTTTGAGTCACCCAAGCTTCTCTAAGTGCCTGTCATCTATCCTTTTATAAGTAGCTCCAATATACTCAGGTGCTTCCTAAGTTAGTCTTGGGTGGAATGGTCCTCAGTGCCCTGCTTGGCGAGAAGGATGCTTGCTCACACCTCTCCTGGAAAACTCACACTACACAGAGAGGTGCTCAGCTCATGGTTCCTTCTTAGGGACCCACAGGCCAGGGGACAGCTCCACTCACACTGAAGGTGGGCCTTTCCTTCTCTGTTAAAGGTGCTCAGAGGTGTGTCTCCTAGGTGATTCTAAAGCTAGTCAAATTGAAAATAATTACTATGGCATACTGTGCAGGAGGGATGAGTGCAGGTCTCTACTTAAAAATACCAAGTATAAACCTCCCAGGATTAGCGTGCTCCATCCAAGGGTAAAGCCAGGAGAGGGTAAAGCCCACAGGAGTCTGCTGAGGGCAGAGTTAATGTGCTCCCTCCCTCCCTCCCTCCCTCTTTCCCTCCCTCCCTATACCCTCACCTCTCCCCCTTCCCTATTTTCTTCCCTCTCTTTCCCCTCCCTTTCTTTCTTTCCTTTTGTCTCCCCAGAAAGACTGGAATAACCTTTTTCTTTTATTGGCTGACTACTCTCCGGATGAAAAAACTAAAGAAAAAAAAAAAAAAAAAGCTCAGCGAAACCAAGCATTCTGCAGTGAAGCAGTAAAAATAAATAAATAAGTATAAGGAGAAGTACATTTCAAAAGGATATAACAAGGTTTTTAAAAACGCCCCTCTTTCGTTGCTTTTCTTTCCTCCTCGTTATGCAAGTGATTCGTATTCAGTGTGAAAATTTGGAAACTACAGAAAAGCATAAAGGAGAAAATAAAAATCACCCTAATCTTATTACACCAAGAAAATTGCTGTTAACATTTGTTTTATATCTACCCGGTCTTTTTTATATGCCGAGATGCATATGCATATATATTTTTAACATAATTGGGATTATTCTGCCAAATTGCTTTCTAGAAAGGTGGAACTAATTCATATTCCTCTGCCATGCTGAGAGCGGCTCCCTCACCCTGGCCAGCGTGGAAGGGTGGGTTTTTCCCCCCTCCTTTTCTTCTATTTTTGTCTCTCCTAGTTGAATAGATTTTAAGGTTGGTATATCTTTGGTTCCATTTTTATTTCTTTCTCTTTTTTAAAAAAAAATTACTAGAAAGGCTGAGGTTTTGCTTTTTTTCCAACCCAAAGCTTATTCGATACATGTATTCATTCTGCTAAGAATTATTTCTTTCTACCTTTTGTCAATTTTCTTTTATTGATATTTTATTTTTATGTTGTTGATTCCCCAGAACTCTTGGTATATGACAGCACTTTCTGTTGTTTGCTTAGACTAACTTGAAGATGGACACACTCCTCCTTTTTGTTCCATATTTACCTCTGTTTCTTTCTTGGAAGCTGGCTGTTTAGTTTTTTTTTTTTTTTTTTTTTGTCTGTGAAGGCTGAGTGAGACCATAAAACTGAGCCACCCTTGTGTGTAGAGGCAGATTTATTGGGGTTCCAACTGCCAAGGCTATCTTTTGTGGGGTTGGTGGGGGTGGGAGGTCAGAGAGAAGCAAAATGGTGGGAAAGCAAGCAGTTTCATATGGATAGTCAGCAGGGTGGGGGAGGGGTGGTGTCTTTGAGCCGATACAGGCTGTTGGCATTGATGGGGACTAGAGGCCTTTGCCTGAGTTAGGTGGCTTTTAGAGTGGATAAAGGAGGGTTTGCGGTAACCAGAACGTCCCCTTAGGGATGCTGAATCTAGGCCTCTTGTCCACCCAATAGCAGTCCTTCCGTTTACTGAGTCAGAGCCCTCAGGATGTTATCAGCACCGCCATTTTGAGGACCCGCCCACTTCGGACCTAACATTTTTCAGTTTAGTATTTGATTTCGAGGGCGCAAAAATACTCAGTTTTTAAATCTTGGTCAAATACATTGGGATTTTCTTTATTCTGAAGCTTAAAAAATACGGGTTTAAGGTGTTAGTTCTCCATTCTGCATAGCTTGCTGTCTCACTGATGCCATAATTTCTGTAGCCCAGCCCCCGCTCAAATATAATGGCCAATAGGGGAAACGTGGGCTTTAAGTAAATTCCACCTGACAGACCTCACCTTGGGTCAATTAAAGGAGAATCTCCTAGGAGCATGAGGTCTGAGCCGGCATATCAATACCCTCAAAGATTTCTAGGTGACATTGGGAAAGAGGTCACCATCATGTCTGACCTCGTGAGGTCACGGGATATATCAAGCCTTGTAAAATCAGTGTAGTACAATGTCTGATGTTAGGCTCATGGTGTGTGTGCTTTCACCCTGCACAGCATGGACTGAAATGACCCGTAGAGCATGTATGGGGGAAGGGAAGGAGTTTGCGTAGTCTGGTGCACTTGGTGCCTGAGGAGACAGAGACAGAGTTACAGATGGTTGTGGGCTCTGGGAATCAAGCCTAGGTCCCCTGCAGGAGCAGCCAATGCTGCAGAACTCTCTCTCTGGCCTTCACTTGTTTGAGGTAGGGTCTCTCACTGGCTTGGGGCCCACTGGTTCAGCTTGACTGCTGGAGGGCCAGCAAGCCGGAGGGATCCACCTGTCTTAACCTCCCTAACCTTGGAACTGCAAGCACATCCCACTGTGCCCAGTGTTTCTTTCACTTGGGACCTGGGGCTTGAACTCATTTTGTGCAGCAACCTCTCTCCCAGCTGAGCCATCGCTCAGCCCCGCTGTTTTCTGACTCTTAACAGAAGGGGAGAATAAGTTACTGGGCTTCTAGCCATCCGCTGATCCTTGGAAGTTGCTTGATGAGGGTCCTTCCTCTCAGAGTCTTGTCTGCATCTTGGTCAACTGAGATAGGTGGGTAAGTGAAACCTTGTTTCTTAGTTTTCACACACATTGGCAGCCAAATCCAAATATAATACTTTTTGCTTCTCGCGTCTAGGCTACCACTCCTTTCTGCTGACAGGAGATGTGAGGTCTATTGTGGACTCTCCTGCTACTTTTCTTTTTACATTTGAAAAACAAAGATTCACAGTCAGGTGAGCAGCAAACCAAGGTGAACTTTCCAGTCATCTATACATAGAGCCCTGAACAGTGGGGACCAGTGGGAGCTTGTCTGTGTCCACTATGGCATAGGGAGTGGTGCTGCCCACAGTGGGCAGTGACTTTAGGCTGGGTCAGAATGACAGTTGTCTTGGTTAGGGTTATTATTGCTGTGATAAAACACCATGACCAAAGCAACTTGTGGAGGAAAGGGTTTGTTTGGTTTATGCCTCCACACCCCCTACTCATCATGAAAGGAAGGGCCCTTTCCTCCCCAAGTTGCTTTCGTCAACCGGGATGCCTATCAGTTTGACACAGCCTTGAGTCACTTGGGAGGAGAAGCTGCCAGTGAGAAATTGTTTAGATCAGGTTGGCCTCTGGACATGTCTATGGGGGAACTATCTTGATTGCTCATGAATATTGGATGGTCCTGCCCACTCTGGGCAGCACCATTCCCTATTCAGGTGGTCCTGAACTTTCTAAGAAATTTAGTTGAGCTTGACCACTGTGAGCAAACAGCAAAATGTGTCCTCCATAATTCCCGCTGTGTTTCTTTGTGAAATGAGTTCCTTGTGAAGGTAATGTTGGATGGAATAGTGAGGAGACTTATCTTCAGGCTCCTACCTGGAGTTGCTGCCCTGACTTCCCTCAGTGATGGCCTATGACCTGGAAGTATAAGCTGAATAAACCCTTTCTTCTCAGTTTCTCAGGGTCAGGGTGTTTTATCATAGCAACAGAAAGGAAGCTAGAACAGCAGCCTAAACTCCCTTCATGCTTCCTCCCTCCCTTCTCCACATCTCCTAGTCCCTCAGACAGGAAGCTCTGCCTCCTCAGAGTTCCTCATCAAGACGACCTAGCTTCCCTCCAGCCTCTCTGGGTGCATAAATACTAACTGGCTGTAGGCAATCATCCATGTCTCTCACAGGACACCTTCCCGGGGAGGAGAAGGTGACTCCTTCAGGGATTCAGATTAACATCAACAACAGGGGTGGGGAGGAGAAGGCATCTGACTCATGCAAATGAGAAGGACGGGGCCTCTTCTGCAGTCTCTGCTCTCTGCTATTTTAAGGGGACTCATTTAGCATAATATTTGCATCATTTGTGTCTTAACCCATAATTAGGAGTAGAGACAAATTCTTCTCTTCCCAGACTAAGGGCGTCGGGTGGAGAATAAAGAAGGCCCTGGAGACGGCTCCCAGGCAACGGAGGCTTTCAAACCAAGGTCCCCAGCTCCTCTTGCTGAAATTCCCTGAATACTAGGCGGGACTAGGGTCATTGCTCATTGTTTGCCTTCTGGGAGCCCGTGACCCCTCCAGAATGCTAAGCAGAATCTTGTGCTTATGAAATTGTTCATAATTGTCTCTTCCTCTGGGAGAATGCCCTTAGCTTCCATCCATTAAAGAAGTTGCAGATAAAGTCTGGAATCGACCACCCTCCATCTTGAGTTTTCTCAGGGCGGGGGCGGGACCAACCTTTCTCCTGGCCCCTCTGCATATTAGGACAATTTGGTGGAACTTTCTATGCTTGTGGCAATGTGCTATCCAGGCCAGTTCTCTTCCACAGAGGTGTAAGGAACCATCTACGGTGACCACAGCAGCCACAAGGGTCCCAGGGTCTTTGTTTCAGTGGCTCCTCAAATTCTTCCTCCTTCAGCGACTACAGATGGAGGTCCCTGGATTAACACATTTAATACAAGATGCCATTATTCATTATTAAAAGGCCTGTGATCATGGCTTCTGTGGCAGGAGGTGCCTATGCTATTAGGAAGTCCTTGATGTGTGGCCCAGCATGGATGGGCCTTCCCAGGGTTTCTACCTCCTAATACCACATCCTCACCATCCTCACCAGAGGATGAGGATAAAGAAAGCCCCCTCTAGGCCTTCTCCCAGGGCTCTGTGTGAATCCTCTGGTCTTTGGGATCCACTTTCTGTCTCTCTACTGTGCTTCATATCTAGACTGTCCTTAAAGGGTCCTGTGTTAAAGGCTTGGTACCAGATAATAGAACCATCGAAAAGTGTTGAGACCTTTAAGAGGCATGGCTCATGGGGAGGGAGTTAAGTCCCTGGCCACATGCCTTCCAAAGGTAGACTGAGATCCCAGATTCTCCCTTTCCCTCTCTTGGTTTCTTCATGGTTATGAGGAGGAGGCCAAACAACAGAGCCAAGTAACCATAGATGTAAAGTTCCAAAGCTAGGGGCTTTCTACCTTTAAGTCGAATTTTCCTTGGGTATTTTGTTACAGTAAGGGCGATATGAGTATATCTTCTCACCTTCAGGGTGAAATCCTCACCCTCCGTCAATATCTTTCTAGAAAATTCCTATCATCTACCATTAGACCCTTTCGAAAGGTCCATTCAACGAGAAGGAGTCGAAGGTCAGGGAGAGCAGCACAGACTTGGGAGTTGGGCATAGCTACGTTTACGGATCTGATAACTCGTTTCCTGTGTGACCTTGGGCCAATCATTTAACTTCTCTGTGCCTGTACTGGCTGGCTTTGTGTGTCAACTCGACATAGGCCAGAGCCAGCAGAGAGGAAGGAGCCTCAGTTGGAGAAGGTGCCTCCATGAGGTCCCGCTGTAGGACGTTTTCTCAATTAGTGGTCAATGGGAGAGGGCCTAGTCCATTGCGGGTAGAGCCATCCCTGGGCTGTGGATCCTGGGTCCTATAAAAAAGCAGGCTGAGTGAGTCATGGGGAGCAAGCCAGGCAGCAGCACTCCTCCATGACCTCCGCTCCTGCTTCCAGGTTCTTTCCCTGTTTGAACTCCTGTTCTGACTTCCTTCAATGATGAACAGCAATAAGGAAATGTAAGCTGAATAAACCCCTTCCTCCCCAAGTTGTTTTGGTCATAGTTTCTTATTGCAAAATAGAAACCCTGACAAAGATAGAACTTGGTCCCAGGACAGTGAGGTATTGCTGTGACAGATCTGACCATATTGTTTTGGGGAGGATTATGAAGGACTTTGGAACTTTGGGCTAGAAGAGACATTGAGTGTTGAGAGTTCAGGAAGCAGTTCTGTAGGAGGTGGGAAGATAAGAATGTTAAGATCAATGAAGAAGATGGAGGCCTGGCTTGTGGCATTTCAGAAGGGAGCAAAGACTCTACTGGGACTTTTGAGTCTGGTTATCTGGGGCTGAAGAATTGACTGATTAACAACATACCAGAACCATTAAGGTGAAACCCTGTTTTTACAGAGACAATTGATGCTGGTCAGCCAGAGGTAAGAAATCAGCATCACTGAAGTGAAATGGTCTGGGGAGGGTTTCCTGAGAGTCAGCACCCAGAAGCTGTGTTCCAGAGACAGCCAAGGTCTTCCAACCTGCTGACAGCTGAACTTGATAGTCTTGAGAGTCACGTAGGTGGTACTGGTTTTGAAGGCGTGAAGGGATCATAGAAAGCAGCTGAGACTTGGCACTGTGAGAAGCCAGGGAAGACCATTGGTGAAGGTGCAGCCTCAGTGGTAGTTGGAAGCCCAGGACTGATACGGTCATGCAGAGAAGTTGAGGCTTGACACTGGCAGAACTGGAGTCCACGAAGAGAGCCCAGGAGAGGCTGTTGGTGACAGTGCAGCTGAGCTGCAGAAAACTGCAGCATTTTGAAGATGCTAGTACTATGGGATGACCACCAAGAGCAGCAGTAGCAGCAGCAGCAGCAGCAGCAGCAGCAGCAGCAGCAGCAGCAGCAGCGGGGTAGAGCCAGCCAGAGACTAGAAGTCAAACTCTGTATGCTGCAGAGGGTAGAGCTGGACAAGTGACCTGAGCCTTTTGTAGGAGCCCAGAGGACCGTGAGTGGATCCCAGATATTGGGCACTGTGCTATTTACACTGTTGTGAGTTTGGTTTTGCTTTGATCTGATTGTGACTGTGGCCCGGTCCTTCCCTCTTGAAGTAAGAAAGCATTTAACCTAATTTTGATTTTTTTTTAAATAGGAGTCCACAATTAAGAAAGCTTTGAATTTTTAAAAGAGATTTGTCATTCTAAAAGGGACTGGATATTTTAACTGGACTGAGTTTTAAGGCATTTGAATTTGTAAATCTGCGGGACTCTGAATGTTACCTATGTTTTCAATGTGAGATCATGACAATACATGAGAAAGAAAAGGTCGTGGCTTTACAGCGATGTTTTGTGTGTCAGTTTGATGAGGGATCAGCTGTGCTGGGTGGTTTCATGCCAACTTGACACAAGCTGTAGTCATCAGAGAACCTCATTTGAGAAAGGCAAGTCTGTAGGACATTTTCTTAATTAGTGATTGATGGGGGAGGGCCCAGCCCATGGCTGGTGGTCCTGGGGTCTATAAGCAGGCTGAGCAAGCCATGGGGAGCAAGCCAGTGAGTGGCATCTGCTCCGTGGCCTCTGCATCAGCTCCTGCCTCCAGGTTCCTGTCCTGATTTTTCTATAGTGATGAACAATGATGTGGACGTGTCAGCCAAGTGAACCCTTTCCTCCCTAAGTTGTTTTGATCATGGTGGTTCATCACGGCAATGGCAGCCTTAACTAGGACGTAAGCATCCCCCACAGAGGCCTGCGCTGTGTAAGAAACTTACTGAGAGATCAGCTAGGTCCACAGACGTGCCGTAAGATACAGGGAGGCACCGGGAAATGAGAGGTGTAAAACCTGGGCCTGCCTTTCTCTCCAGTCCTGTTTGGATGGAGTTTAGAATCCAGAATACTGACACCTGAAGGGGACTATGATCTTAGGTCAGTCTGAATCACTGTCTCTCATGAACAAGGAAATCAGCCTTCAGAGAGGGTGGGGTGGGTATCAGAAGGTCACAGACCAAGGCAATGCTGGATGGTCTTGGAGCCACGGATGCTGCTTAGCGTCCTTTGGACTGAGAGGCCAAAGGTCCTCCATCTATGTTTATAGCCCTTGTGTTTCCATCTTGAGAAGCTCAGAGAGTGCCCCGGGGGAGGTGGGTGCAAAGATGAGATTGTCATGTGGGAAACAGTGTCAACAGATTTGGGCAACGCTCTACACATGCATGGACATATGTGTGAGGCCCCACTTTTCAGCCCATAGACTTTTAGCATTTTGTTCCTCTGTAGCTAGATGGCACACCAGGATTCACTGGTTTATGAGCCCATCCTATAGAGAAAGACCAAATGCCTGCAGTAAGATGGACGCCATGTTGACTTCAACGCTGATGCAACGTGGAGTGGGGTTCCTACAACTGTCCCAAAGCAAATCCACAAAGCGTGTGTGTGTGTGCACCTATGTATGTGTGCAGCATGTGTATGTGTGCATGTATGTGCGTGCACATTCCAGAGAGAGAGAGAGAGAGAGAGAGAGAGAGAGAGAGAGAGAGAGCGAGAGAGAGCGAGAGAGCGCATGCGCGTCCTTCCCATTTACATCTAAGATGTAGCTGGTGGGGCTCCACTTCCGGGATTACCCTTCAGACACAAGTCTTGAGAAAGCGTTAGCTACTTCATGGTTTGGATGATAATAAGGAAGAGAAACACTGATTTCTGGGGCTTTTCCAATGGGTGGGGAACCTTACTGCTGTCCAGGCTTGGAACACTGAAGGTCTTACTATATGTGAAATGAAGAGAATGGAGTGGAGACAGGAGGTTCCAGGCTGAGGGCATATGGGAGAGAGGGAGTAGGGGCAGAAGGAAAAGAACAGAGGCATCATGGTGCAAAGACCTGCACTCAAGTACTGCTCTGCTAACTCTTAGCTGTGTGACCTTGGACACCCTCTCTGTGCCTCGGGTGTCTGTACATATTGCCACACATGACAGTCATTTGTACAGTGTTTGGCATAAGTTTTCTTATATAGATATTGGGAGGAAATATTTCACCTGGGGGCACCAACCCATCTGTCTCTGCCTCCTCAGAGGTTGGACTTCAAGCTCCCATGATCACAGCTGGCTTTTTTATGTGGATTAAAAAAAAAAAAACAACCCAGGTCCTCATGTCTGCTATATCTCTCCAGCTCCCAGACATCTCACAGTAATCAGCCATTCATGGGTGCCCAGTACTGGGTTGAGTGGAAGAACCAAGACAAGAGTTTGTCTCACTGTCTTCTCCATCATCCAGCCTCTGGGATGATGTCTGGCACACAGAGAGCACACCATAAATACTTCAGTATAAACTGAGGAACATATCAGTAAAAGCCTAAAAATGTATGTTTGAAGGTAGGTAGAAAGAGGAAGGGAAACTGAGGTAGAAGTCTGCGGGCAAGAGAGGGAGAGACAGCTGCCTCTCTCTCCCTTTCTCTCCTTCTTCCCTAGATCCCTGTCTTTTCCTCATCTCAAATCTCACGTCACTCCCCATGTGTAACGCCAGTTCCGAGAGATGTGGCATTCCCTTTTGTCACCAGTGGGAACAGCACACACATAGACACACACATAACTCACACACATACACATTTTTTTTTTAAAAATTCGAGTTGTCTGCCTCATGGAATGTGAGGGATTCTGGATCTTTCTGGAACTTCCTGGAGGGGGAGCTTCTCACAGCTGGGAAGTAGCAGAGGCAGGAAGTTTATTGACTTCATACATAACTGTCTGGATAAGAACGGATATGATCAGGCTATGCTCAGGAACCGCTAAGTCCTTGATGTTGTACATCAGGGAAACTTAGTAGACATTTTAGACTTCTGCCTCAGTTTCCCTTTCTGGTTCTAGCCGCCTTTAACGAACACATTTTGGACCCTTACTGATTCACAGCTGTTTTTATTGAGAAAGTGTTTGTGGTGTGCTCTGTGTGTGACAGATGCCACTCAAGGGGCTGTGACTTCAGAAGGCCATGAGACAAACTGTTCTCTCTGTGATGTTCCCCCATGGGAGGGAAAGGAGACGGTGGGCAGATGAGTTAGCCAGTGCCCAATGACAAGTGCCCAGAGGAAAGAAATGGGTCAGGATAATGATTATTGGCACAGTGTGTGGCAGTTTTAAATAGTGTGGCGATGAGTCATGGGAGAGACCCTGGGGGGAGGACATTGTGGTCTGAGAAACAGCCAGAAAAAAAGTAGGAGCCCAGAGCACGCTGGGTGGATTCAAGGAGTGTGGCCAGGACATAGCGAGCAAGGGAGCGTGGGAAGATCTATGGTCAGAGGAGGAAAGGAGATTAAACTGAAAGAACCATCATGTCGACTGTGGCTGTTCCTTTGAAATGACATAGGGGGATTTTGGATGGCTTCCATGAGTGACCTAATTTGGCTTGACGTACCCAGTGGAATACAAAATAGTAATGTTGCATTGGGAATGGGGTATAGGAAGAAGAAATATTAGGATCAGGTAAATTTGCACGTTGGAGATTTAGCTCAGTGGTAGAGCGCTTGCCTACGAAGTGCAAGGCCCTGGGTTCGGTCCCCAGCTCCGAGAAAAGAGAACCAAAAAAAAAAAAAAATTTGCACTACCAGTGCAGTGGAGAGACATGGGGGCTTGAACCAGTGGTTAGAAGTGACTATGTTCTATATATAGAAACCATGGATCCCCAGCAGCAATGAGTGGGCTTATCCACCTTCCATATCTGTCCAGGGTGTGGGGCTCATGAAACTGGAACGCTTTGTCACCAAGAGCAGTTGCTGAGACCCTTGCCTCCTCCACAGGGTGGCTCGCATCAGACATGTCGGCACCAAGAGTTATTGCTGGCAGCCATAAAGCAGGAGCTTTTATCTTAATTGAGTTACATAGGGCGCCGTCATCCATCCATCTTCCCCAATTAACTCAGGGGAGAATCTGAGGGCAATGGTAGGGAAGGAAGGGCAGCCCCAAGCTGATAAATATGGATCACAACAGTCTGGCTGGAGTCTCTGAGGACTCACCAGACAGAGAGGGGGAAGAGCGGGGAGTCTGTCAAAGATGTTCTGTCAGAGAAGAGTTGAGGAGTCTGTCTTGGGTTCAGGGCTGATTGGTAAGTTGTCCCTATGGGCTGTGTTGGACCTCCTGAACTCAAACTAATGAGAGAACATCAGGCTTCCGGGGTGGCTTGTGCAGCGAGGCTCTGTGGAATGAAGAATCTGGGAATGTGCTGGCGCCTGCAATTGTGGTGGCTTGTGTAGCTTGGTGGGACCTGGGGCTGTGTCTAGGCAGCCTATGCCTGAGAGTCTATGGAGATCTAGAAAAAGGCAGGGGTGGAGGGGAAGAAAGAGAAGAAGAGGGAGAGAAAAAGATAAAGAGGGAAATGGGGAGAAGGGGGGAGAAAAGAAGGTCGAGACTGGGAGGAGTGAGGAAGGAGCCAGGAATGAAATTTCTGTTCTTGCTAGACCGCTCCAACTGACATCTGCTGGGATATCAGGGAACGCCCCAACTTCTGGACATCCCATCTCTGTTCATAGTTCTGAACCCTCCGCCCTCCTCATTCAGTGGTTTGCACAAGGTCTGGGCGGCGTGTCTCTGTCCGTGGTTCTGAACCTTAGCTCTCCCATCCAATGCTCCCCAGGTCTGGGAGGCGCGTCTCTGTCCATGGTTCTGAACCCTCGGCCCTCCCTATTGCCTGTTTCTTCCCATTTCCCATGCTCAGATTTCAGCTAACTCTTCCGGAGTACCCACACGTCTCACTGCCCTCAGCCATTATTCACCCTAGGGAGCCAACAGCGAACAAAACTGTCAGGAATCCTTGTCCTTCCCCAGCTTATGTCCTTAGTGGACAGAGGTAGATGAAAGCAGGGTTTATCTGTGAAGTCAAAAGAGCCTCGGAGAAATGAAGCAGAGCCGGGACCCTAAAAGCAGGCTTCATGGCAGTGGGGTGGTCCGCTAAGACCTGCACATCTGAGGGAGACGAGGAAGTGAGCTCTCCTGACTGTCAGGATGCAGAGTAAGCAAGACAATCTCATTCCTCATCGACTTCCTACAGCAGTATTTTTGTTTTCAGGACTTTGGTTTTTCCTGGAACATTCTGATCCAGACGGAACTCCCATCACTACTTGGTTCAAACCCTACTACTTACAAACAGACCCTATGACACATCACTTTCCTCGGGAAGCCAATCAAGGCTGTCAACTGATTGGAAGCAGTAGGGCCCCCTCCCGGCACTCATCTTCATTCACACACCGTGTGCTACCCACCAGCTCCTATTCTCATTCTCTATTGTGTTTCTGTCATTTTACAAAACTGCAGCTTGGTTTCCCCACTAATCTGTAAATTTGACACGAAACCAGGCTTCCACAGGCAAGGCCGCAGTGGATGGTACAGTGGAGTCAAGATGGCTCCTAAGGAGAAAGGTGCCTGCTGCCAAGTCTGAAGACCCGAGTTTCATCCCCATGACCCACTGGTAGAGGGAGGGAACCAGTTCTCACAAGTTGTTCTCTGACCTCGACATGTGAGCTATGCCTCGCACAGACACATGTAAGTGAATGGATGAATAAAAACGTAAAGATAAGATCCCCCAACAGAACCAGACAGACCTGTGAGATGCCAGGCTGTAAATGAGGCAGTTTACATCTATGGGTTTTCCATGATACAGAGAGAATGATGCCCCCGATATATGGGGTATTTTGATGATTAAACACCAGCAGGTGCTACCCATCACGAGGGTTTGGGGGATGTGGAGATGTGCATTCAGCAAATGGCAGCCTGTATTAGGATTCTTCCTCCTCTGTCCTCAAACAGCACACACACACACACACACACACACACACACACACACACACACCCCATTTAGTCTGGCACATAGTCCTTTAATCCATAGATTGTAGAAATGAATTAATCTATTTGTAAATATGGTCTGTTAGTCACCCATACCAGTCGAGGCAGCAGATGCCCAGGGATCTGGACTCGAGCCAGTGTCCTGCGTGGTTGGCTTGTATCAATACAGTTTCAGAACCACGGAGAACAAATGGGATGACCCCATATGGAACAGAAGCCCTGGAACAAGACTTCCTGGATTGGAGTCCTGGCTTCAATCTTAGACGAGCTGTGTGGCCTTGGTGAGCAGCCTGGTGTGATGTTGCCCTGGTTTCTCCTACTGAAGCAGGGGAGGGTGACAGCAGAACCTGGGTCATAGAGATTTGGAGGGAAGGTAGATAGAGTGGGCCAAGTATGGAGAGCTTTTGAAATCAAACTACACACACACAGACACACACACATATGCACATACATGCACACACACAGACACATTTTGCACACACACATGCACACACAGACACACATGCACATGCATGCACACACATACACGTACACGCACACACAGACACACACACAGACACACACACACTCACATGCATGCACGCGCACACTCTCTCACACACACACTCACACACACACACACACTCAGACACACATGCACATGCATGCACACACACACACGTACATGCACACACACACACACACACACACACACACACACACACACACACACACACAGAACCTTGCTTCAGAAGGTTTCTTGCCCAGAAGTTTTACTTTCCTCTATGTGCACAGCTGTTGTAGAATGCAAACCCCAGACTTAGAGAATAAACCCCAAAGGAGCCTCAAGCACTTGCCCTGTAGTTGCTGCTGGTGCCAGGAAAAACTCTTCAGAGACCTCCTCTGGTGGATGTTTGCACAGTTGTTCCATCCTTCCTGCAGGCAGATACTACCAAGAGTTTAGGGAACTCTGTTAACACACCACCTCAGGCAGGTAAGATCAAACACCCCCCACCCCCATGCTCATGAATCTCTCCCTTATCTCTCTAATGGGTGAGATGCATCTCCCAGTTGTAGCTGTCTTTTGGGCAGGACTGGGGGCAAAGCCATAAGAGGAAATGGATGGGGATGGAAGTGAGGCAGAGGTTGGGAGCCGCTAGGAAGCAGCAAAATGTGCTGGTTGGCTGTGTCAGCATCTTATCTCATTTCTATGATGGGATCTCTGATAAAATACAACATTAAGAAGGATCTATTTCGGCTGTTTGTTTGAAGGGGGTGCAGTTTATTGTAGCTGAAAGGACATAAGGTAGCTGTGTGCTGCATGCCACTGAGCAGGAAGCGGAAAGTTCCACTTGAAGCGATACGTGGCCAAACCACTGATGTTGACCCATCTCCCCCATCTACAACACCATCCAAACACCAAGAATTCAAACACCCAAGCTTGAGGGGTGGGGAAGAGCCGCATCTCACATTTACACCATAACAGTAGAGTTTGGTCTCAGCAACACCATCTTCTGTGACATTGGGAAAGTCTCTTCATTACTTGGATTCTCATTACAAGATAACCACCCCAGTGTAGTGGTATGAGCAAAAGCATTTGGACCCAGTTAGCGTTGATGAGAATCCTGGCTCTGTCAAGACTGGACAACCTCCTTCTTTTGCATCCTGGGTTTTCTCCATGGAGCAATGTGACTACTTGTCCTATGTGCCTAGGAATTTTGCTTCAAAGAGGAAGTTCCCACTGGATATAAAAAAACCTACTATCAGGTTGCCACGATAAAAATTACCAAACAAAACAAGCACATTAGAAAAGAAAGGGACTATTTTAACTCACAAATCTCAGGTTTACAGTCCACTGTGACAGAGAACTCAAGGCAGCAGGGGCTTAAAGGAGCTAATCCCATCACAGCCACGGTCAACAACGCAGATGAACACATGAATGATACTTAGCTATCTCCACTCTTAACAGCCCAGCACCCCAAGCAAGTAACAGTACTGCCAGTTTTCAGGCTGTGCCTTCCCAAATCAATTAAAGCAGTCAGGTGGCTCCCCATAGACCTGCCCACGGGCCACCCTGCTGTAGATAATCTCTCATTGAGACTCTTCCTCCCAGGTCACGTTGAATTGACAATTCAATCCTCGCCAGAGCATGAAGGGATGAAGCTGCTGAGTTACCCTCTTAATCTCTGGAAACTTCACTCCATCATTGTCTCCCCTGACGTGGACTTGTCTGGTTTCTTTGGAGACTCAGATGTGCCACGTGATGCTTTCCTGGAAACTGTCTACGAGAGGATATTTTTTTTGCTGAAGGAGACACGTGGTAGGATGTTTCGCTGAGGACAGACACGTGGAATTTTTCTGGAAGTTTCCTGGAAAAAAGGGCGTGTGATGTTTTGCTAGAGCAGATGCTTGAGAGAACATGTGATGTTTGGAAAGGGTAGAAATACAACCCTAAAGACAGTGGCCAACACAGCTGTGTGGTGTTGGTTCACCTTGCTACTCTTTTCTGGTCATTGTCTGTTGTGACTTCATAGAGAGAAATGCACCAAAGAATGTCTGGTGATGTTCTGGAAGCTTCTTGCCATGTCCAAGAACTTGGGCCAATTGGAAGAGCCTTGTGGTTTCTTCTGGATCGACCTGGAGTTGCTGATTCATGAATGGTGTTTACCAGTGGATGGGGCTACCTCTGCTGATTCATGTGAACTGAGCTGGTGATACCCTGACAATGCCGATTGGATCTGCCCCAAAGAATTATTTCTAAACAGGCCCATATCCTCCTTTCCCATAATAACCTTTCCTTTCCATGACCTCCGGTGGGTAGTGGGCTAGAAAGGAGGTTAAAACATTTAAGTACACTTATTAAAGTAGGTTTTGAAAAGAATATAAGCTTACACTTCCCCAAACTGCTTATTTTAGGGTGTGTTGAATGGGAAAACAACATGTAAGGAAAGCCCTTGTGAGAGTGGCCGCATTGTTCCACAGCCGCCAAACAGGCACCAATCCCAGTTGCAAATGGACCTCTCATCAATCAGGTTTAGACTCCTTTTGGAAGGTGCTGAAGCAATGCAATACATTGCTGTGGACAGGGCGCCTTGGGATGTGTCTCTTTTTAATCCAAATCTGTCATTTTTAGCCTTGTGAGGTTGGGTGAACCATTTAAATCTTGAGCCCCAAACATCTTCAAACTATTGCAATCATCTCACCATTTAAATGGGTTAATGGGTATGTAAAATGCCTTGCCTGGTGCCTGGAATATTAAAGGTGTTCGAGTCCCCATTCACGCATTTGTTTATGTATACGCATACATGTTCATGTGTGTGCATGTGCATGCATACATGTGTTGTGTGTACATGTGTGCGCATGTGTGTTCATGATGACCTTTATCACCATGCTGCAGGGTCACTGGGAGGGAGGCTGCAATGTGTGGACTCAGGAGAAAGTGCCCTATAAATTTAAGGGCATAGAGCTGAAAGGAAGGGAGCCACTGTGCTGAGAGCTGTGCACCACATTGTGCTTTGACTGTGATGCCCCTCAACCTTTGTTCCCCAGCTTTTGTTGCTGTTTTGGAAAGCTGTGGTGGAACCCTGAGGTGAGGTCTAGTTGGAGGAACTGTGTGACTGAGAGGAGGCTTTAAGGGTTCTAGCCCAGTCCTACTTTGGCCGGAGTCCCCCTCTTCCTGACCTTCCAAGTTGTATCTCCAGGTTTGCTGCAAAGAATGTTTCAGCTACTTCAGCCATCACCCTCATTTTGACTCTGTTCTTCTGATAAGAGACCAGCAAAGAGCAGTGCGTGTGTGAGGGGTAGATTAACTTACCCTTCCAGGTCATCATTAGGGGGACACCAAGGCAGGAACTGAAACAGCTAATCACCCCACACTCATAGTCAAGAGCAGAGAGTAGGGGATGCACTCATACCACTCGCCTGTGCTCACCTGACTTTCTCTTGTATTGGATCACCCAGAGCTGCTTGCGTAGGGAATGGTGCTGCCCACGGTGGGCTAGGTCTTCCTTCACCAATTAACAGTCAAGGCCGTCATCCACAGATGTGCCCGCAGATTCAACTGAACTAGACAATCCCCTTTTAAGACTCTTCCAGGGTTAATTCTCCACCGTGGCAAGTTTACAGTTAAGACTGTTGCAGCTACCATGCCTTTCCACACGGTGATGGACGAATCCCTTTAAACCATGAGCCAAAAGAAGCCCTTCTTCCCTTAAGTTCTGTTAGATGTCTGGTCACAGTGACAATAAAAATGAGCTTCTCGTCTTCCACCGCGTGCCGTTGGCAGCACTGTCCTCAAGCCTATTGTGAGCCAGCAGGAAGCAGCTGGGATTTTGTTTCTTGAAGCCGAGTAGTCCTTTACCTAAAGGAAATGACATCACACAGCAGAACCAACCAGGGGTTCCTTAAAGCCCCCCTCCCCCCACCATGGCAGTTTCCTGAGTAGCTGATGGGGGACAGTCCATCTTTTTGAACTGCCATTGACCCAGCACCACCTCCCTATGCTCAGGGCATCACAAGAGAACAGCCGGATGCCAGAATAAGCTCTGATGACAATTTATGAAGTCGCAGAAGACCTGGCTAAGTCAGGAAGACTGAAGACGGGAGTGGTATTGAGGCACATACAGATAGTTGAGAGTGTTCCCATCTCCATGACTGACATATAGGAAGTATTGTGGACCACGAGCTTGGGAGAGCTAACAGCAGGGGCAGAGCCTGGGGGGCTGAGGCTATGGAAGGACCTAGTCATGGTAGCACTGTGAGGGGGAGCCTGGAACTTGAACAAACTCATGTCTCTCTCTTATCTCTGTGTCTCTGTCTCTTTCTCTCTGAGACGGGAGTGTTTCCTATGTAGCCAGGGATGCTCCCACGCTTGCGGCAATCCTCCTGCCTCAACTTCCTGAGTGTTGGAATTACTGTAGTTCAAAGACACTTATCTTTCTTTTAAAAGATTTACTTATATGAGTATACTATAGCTGTCATCAGACACACTAGAAGAGGGTGCTGGATCCTGTTACAGATGGTTGTGAGCCACAGGACCTCTGGAAGAGCAGCCAGTGCTCTTAACCACTGAGCCATCTCTCCAGCCCTGACACCTCTTACTTTTAACTTTCTTGTATTGTTTGAATCTCTCTCAGCGACACCCACTGCTCACACACACTGGGGATTCACAGACAGAGTATAGGTGGCCCCGGAACAGGGCAGGGCAAAGAGAAGGTCTGGCTAGGGAGGGACTCATACAGACCTCAGGCTGTTCCCCAAGTCCCCTGTCTCATTTTCTCTGTTGTGTCTCCCCAAGGCTCTCACAGAAAGCCATGCTCACTACTCTTCTGGATCTTCTTTATTTTTCCCCAGAGAACTACTACCTCCTCTGAAATGTCTTTATTGAGAACCTGAATTTCCACCAAAACAATGGTCATTTTTTCTGGAGGCCAGGCTGACAAAAAACAAAGGCAAGAGATGCCGGGCTTTCCTACTATCTTTAGTTACTTCATGAGCACTAAGGAGTTTCTTTAAACATGCACACCCAACACAACACACACATCACATACACCATACACACATACAGCACTCCACACGCAACACACACACAACACACCACACACACACATACCACACACAACACACCACATACACAAACACACACAACACAATACACATCATACACATACCACACTCATATCACACACATACCATGCACACCACTTACACGCGTCACCCATACACCCCCCACACACTCCACACACAACACATGCACACAACACAGCACATACACACAACACACACAACACAATACACATCGTACACACACCACACCACACTCATATCACACACATACCATGCACACCACTTACATGCGTCACCCATACACACCCCCACACACACACCCCACACCCACACCCCACACACACACCCCACACACAACACATGCACACAACACAGCACATATACACAACACACACAACAAAATACACATCATACACACACACCACACTCATATCACACACATACCATGCACATCACATCCACACATTACTCATACACACCACACACATACCACACACACACACACCACACACACAGACACCCCACATATACACACTGTACATTTATTCGCTCATTTACAAATCTATTTATCTTGTATGTATGCTGTGCGTGTGCATGTGTGTGTGTATGTGTGTTCATGCTTGGCATGGTGTGTATGTAGGTCAGAAGACAATCTGTGGAAGTTAGTGCTCTCTTGCCATGTCCTATGGATGGAACTCAGGTCGTTGGGCTTGGCGAGCACCTTTACCCATTGAGCCGTCTCCTCAGCCAACAGAAGCAGCTTCCAAAAGCCTGTTATAGCAGGCAGCTTGAACGGCGCTCAATATTGGTAATCTTAGCACTGTGGTCTGAAGTTGGCACTGGGAGGTGTGGACCTACCGGACCTGGCTGTGTAAATGTGGGCACACTCATTAACCCCTCATCTCTGCTCGTCTTGTCCGTGCAGCAGGAACAAATCTACTTCATGGAGCTGTCCCAGGGACCGAGTGAGATGTGCAGACCAAGGAATCTGGGTACAAGGAAGGCTGTCGGGAAGTGATAGTTGGGGTGCTGTGCCTTGACTGGCATGCGACCGACCGTGGCAGCGTTGACATGGCTGGAGCACAGCTCCCTCACCTCAACCTCCTCACCTCCATCCTCTGCAGAAGCTGCTGGCCCTGTGCCTGGCTCAGCCGGCTGAGCTCTGGGCAAGGGAGGCTGGAAGAATGCAAATGCGACCTTATCTGAATCTTCCCAGCTGCTTCCTTCTTCCAGCGCGTCCCTAGGAAGGAGGGCAGGCACTGCAGCTCCCAGGGTGCCTCAGGCTGTCTTTGGCCCCGCTGAGAATGTAATATCGCCAACAATACTAATACCCAGCCGTGCCCTGCGTTTTTCTAATTTGCAAGGTTCTTTGATGTCTACCCCGTCCCTGGGGCTTTGCAGAGACCCTGGATTGCCACTGTCGATGGGGTTGAAAGAAGTACAAAACCAAGGTCAGGAAGGTCGAGACCCAGGGTCACATGGCCAACTGTTGGCGAAGCAGAGATTAGAGCACTCGCAGCAGCTTTGTAGCAGAATTTAAAGTTCGTTGACGAAATCGTGGTACTTCTGGATTTAAGTGCTACAAATGTCTGGATTGGAGGCGCTCAAAAATTAGCAGGGACAGTCTGACTGCATGTGTGACGGTTCATCAACCCCTGTGTGCCACAGCCCTTCCCACTTCCTCATGGACCCATAAGAAAGGAACCCCCCTCTTTGCCCCATGTGCCTCCTGGATCCTTACCTGGTTACCATCTTCCTCCCTGTCTTCCAATAACTTCCTATCCAAAGGACAGTTTTCGTTGTCTCCCTTGAGGCCCCAACTCGAAGCCTTTCACTCAATCCTGGCTGTATGGCCCTGAGCACTGCCCCTTCCCCTAACCACTGCACCTCTTTCCATTCTTCACTGATGGGTCCTTGTGTGTGGTTAGAAAGGCAGAGAAAGCATTCCAGCCCCAGCACTGGATAGTCATCTTGCAGCCATCAGACCAGCCTGTGTCATCAAGGTCTTCGAAATGTCCCACAGAATCCACACGTTCCGTGAATCTGTTCAGCTCCAGCGCCCTTGGCACTCCTGTAGTGATCAGATCAGACCTCACTGGCTTCTCTAGCAGTGACAGGGAGTGGTGACATCCCCTTGGCTCCACAGGGAACCTTGTCATGGCATCACGTGTCCCGTTCCCTCTAAGCTACCTCCTAGCCTGCATCCCCTGCAGAAATTCCAAGCGGCACCTCTCCCCATCTTGCCCTCGCTTCTAGCATAAGCATCAAGGGGCCAGGAGACCACAGCTTCCCCTAGACGGTGTCAAGGGCTGAGGCTGGCAAGTGACACTAGGATCTGTTGAGCAGTTCTTACAGCTTCTTCCTGGCCCTCATACAAGAGCGGCAGTCTCGGAGGGTGTGCTGTCAGGAGAAGTAGGAGTGTCTGTGTCACAGGTCTGTATGGGACATGACAGGTCTGGGAGGAATCAGCTTAGCAGGATTGTCATGCCATCAGATGCAGACCATCCGTCCAGTACAGCATGGTCTCTGCTCTCTGTCTGGAGTAACATAGGTGAATCACCATGCCCCTTAGGGCCTCGGTGTAACCACCGGGGATTAGGGTTCAGGGCACAGAGTCTAGATACTTTGTAGATTCAAATCCTGACCTCGCAAGGAATGGGGGGAATCATTGTGTTTAGATTTAGCAGCTGGGGCTTCATGATTAAAACTTGGGGTCTGATTCTGAGAACCCCTTCTACCTCAAAGTCCTTGGCAGATCACGTTGGCTACCCAAGGACATGTAGTCAAAGCCTGACAATCGTACGTCTGTTTAGACTGAAGTCAGAGCAGACTAGAATCAATGATCAGGTGAGTGGTCGGCCTTGGTGGTGAGAGGATGCTGGGAAGCCCCTAATCTCAGGGCTGATTTTTTTTCTTTTGTTGCGGGCTCACCTGCATCTTTTTAATAAGTGTCCTTTTCTGAGAACACAAATACAAAATAATTGGGTTCATTATATTTTACTTTACTCTAATTCATCCCCCTCCAATGTTCCCCATCTCTACCCCTCTTGTTAGTTCCCTTTCTCTTCCAAAACTGCTCCCCCTTCTGTGCCATGCCACCCCCACATCCCTGTCTGTCCTTCTGCTATCTGCCTATCTATTCTTCTATTTACTTGCCTATCTGTATGTCTGTCCATCTGCCTATCTCCCTGTCTGCCTGCCTATTTATGTATCTATCTGTGTATCTATCAGCTATCTATGTATATCTATCTATCTATCATCTATCTATCTATCTATCTGTCTATCTATCTATCTATCATCTATCTATGTATCTATGTATCTATCTATCTATGTATCTATCTATCTATCAATCATCTATCAATGTATCTATCTCTAGCAAAATAATTACTTACGCTTTGAATCAGTTTGAATTGTGTGTGGGTATACACTTATAATCCCAGCTCTTATGAGGAGGATTTGAAGTTTGAGGCTAGCCTGGGCTATCTAGTTAGACCTTGCTATAATTCCAACACTCTGGAGATTGGAAGCAGAGGATCAGTAGTTCAAGGCCATCCTCATCCATGTAGTGAGTTCCAGGACAGCCTTGGCTACGGGAGACACCGTCTCAAAAAAATAAGAGAAAGGGGATTCATGTCGTAGCGAAATCAGGAAGCCTTGGCAGGTTAAATGTGCTCTGACATGTTGAATGTTTATATAACAGGGGACAGAGTGCAGCCTTGACTCTGTAGCTTACTCTTGCAACAAGGGCTCTCCTTTGAGTGGAAAAATATTCCACACAGAAAAATGTAAGCTAGCCTTCATTGTCACCCCTCAGAACTTTGCATGGATTCCATCCTGGAAGAAAGTTCAAGAAAACAAAAACTCTGTCATCGTTAGGATTGCTTTAGGTTGTGTGCACGTTGACACACCACCAAAGCAAAGCTGAGGTCGGACAGCTGGGTGAGCACAGGATGCCATGGGAGAGAAGGGAGAAAGAAGAGGTGCCAAGATGGGATGCCTCTGGGTATTCAGTAACTCTGTAAATGTCGACACCTGGGTGGAGGGACCTAAGCCAGCTACTGAATGAAAGCTAGCATTCTTCATAGATTCTATTTAAGCTTTCTACATGTGTGTATTAGTTGTACAAAACAATGGGGTGCACTATAACCTTTTCATACGTGAATATGATATACTTTAATCATATATACCCACTTGTCCTCATGTTCCTCTAACTCCTGGTGATCTCTCCCTCCTCTGAATGGACCTCTTCTACCACAAGGCCTTTCATTTCTTGGTGACATATTGCATATATATTTATTTTGGGGGGCTTTATACAAATCTGGATTTCACACTTGAAAGAATATATGCTATATTTATCTTCAATTTCTACCCATCACCTACCTACCCTCCTCCCTCTAGACCTGATTTTTCATCCACAGTCATCCTATTACACCACACACACACACACACACACACACACACACGCTTGTTTGTATGTATGCATAATTTTAAGAATCTTGATTCCACACGCAAGATAAAACTAGAAATATTTTTTCCAAGCCCCACTCAGAATGATGATGTTCAATTCTATCAATTCTCCCGAGAAATCACTTGATTTTATTCTACCTCATGGCTAACTACCACTCTGCTGACAATAATCTCTATATAGAACATGTTATCAGTTCATTTCTTAATGGCCACTTGGGCTGACTATACAATTACGGATGGGATCCATAATTGGGCTATTATAAGTCGGAGCAGCCGCTAAGGGGATCAGCGTGGCAGTTCCTCAAGAACCAAAATGTCAGTTTCCCTAAAGGGTGTGGCCCCTGCTAGGTCGACCATGATTCAGTCACTGGCTCCACAGCCATGTGTCTGTGGGCAGCACCCACCGGACTCAGTGGCTACAAAAATAAAAGTCAGGAGAATATGAAGTTGGGAGTGGTGACAGATAGGGGGAGATCTGGGAGAAACGAGAATCGAGGGGCGATTCTAATCAAAATACCTGCGGTGCGTATGGAAATTTTAAATATTAAAGTGGTGTGCTAGGAAAATAACGAAAACCCAAACTTGAAGTGGAAACTTCGGGTTCTCTTGGAAAGTCAGTGACGTCAAGTGACGTTTTCCTGAGGCACACACGGGTAAAAGGATGCTTGGATATAGCAGACACGTGAAAGGAAGCTTGATGAAGGGGTATAAATGTGACCCCACAGGCAGTGGGAGATGAACGCTGAGCATTGGTTTGGTTTGCACCGCCTCCCTATCCTTCGCTGAACGACGCACAGGTATCGGTTTGCCTTACATAGAGTTGTGAAGCTCTATGTACCCCATTGAGAGAAACTCACCCAAGAACTGCTCATGAGGCTCCCGTGGCAGCTTGCTGCTTCCTCACCCTCGCCTCAGGCCAGTTGCTGAGGCTTTTGCTTTCTTCAGGATTGACTGACAGCTGCTGTTTTGTGCGTGGTGTCTGCCTATCTAGAGGACGGGTCTGCAGCCGCCCAGTCATATTTGGTGTTCGCTACAGGACTGAACTGCTGCCAAAAAGATCGAGCCCGCCCCCAAAAGAACTATTGCTAAACTGGTCCACTTCCCCCATATCCTAATAACTCTTCTCTTCCACTGCCTGAGTGGGGGGCAAGAGGAGAGGCTGAACATTTATTAAAAGTAGGTTGCAAAAAATTAATGCCTGCACAAACTAGCTTTCTGGGTTTTTTGCCCTATCCTATTTATTTATTTATTTATTTATTTATTTATTTATTTATGATGCCTGTTTGTTTTCTAATGAGAGAGAGGTGGGGGAGGGTGCAGATTTAAGTGGATGGAGCGGTGGGGAGGATCTGGGAGGAATTGAGGGAGAATCCGAACTCGTGGACTTAATGCTGGCTGGTTTTTTTGTCAATGTGACAGAGTCCTAGACCTATCTGGGAAGAAGGAGGCTTAACTGAGAGAACTCAAATTGGTCTGTAGCAAGTCTGTGGGGGCATTTTACTGGTTCCGTGACTAATGTGGGAGGGCCCCGCTCACTGTGAGTGGAGCCGTCCCTGGGCTGGTGGGTCCAGGGTGCTATTAAGAAAGCAGGCTGAGCACACAGTTGGGGAGCGGTCTGGTCAGCAGTAGCCCCAGTGATGGGCTGTGCTTGGATAAGCTGAGATAAGCCTTTTCCTCCCAAAGCTGCTCTGGTGCTTCATCACGGCAACAGAAACGTTAAGTCAATACCCAAAGGGCCGGAAGTCAGCATCCCCCTAAGATACCGCACAGCCTTGTGGGATTACTCACCAGGGCCAATTGCAGAACTGTTCCTTTCAGGCTCTAAGACAGTTCCAGAGGGACATGTGTTGTTCCGCTGTGTACAAATGATGTGTTAGCTCTACAGAGAGGTGTCGTGTTGGACCCAGGGTCTCTCAGCTGCAGATTTTGGCTCCAGCATTGAACTTCAGTCTGGCTGACTCCAAACCCCAATGTGTGTAGATTGCTGAACTGGGAGCTGGGACACCATTCCTGTCTGTCTTGTCCAGGCTTCAAAAGAAAAACACATTCACACCAGGGACAGATGACCAGGGGTCTGAATTTCTCCCCTTTGGCCCAGGCAGAGGCTCTCAAGTGCAGACTCTGCGTGTGTCTCTCTCCTGTAGGTTGGAATGCTTGGGGTCTCATCTTTTACCAGTAGCAATCCATAATCCTATGTGGACTCAGCTGGATGCCCTCTAGCTGTGCAAAATTGGATGCTTGGTTTCTTGTTATGTTTGACAAAGAGGCTTGCCTCTGGTTTTACTTTATGTAAGCAAGAGAAGGTTTCTAGAGTGTGGAGGTTGGGGTATCAAAGGCTAATGGAAAGAGCTTCTTCTCTGGTGTTTGAAAGCAAGAGAGAACGCTTCTGTGGGAACTTTGGAAAATGGAGGCTGCTGTCTGCTGATCCCTTTCCAAGGCTGGAATCGGTGTCCCATGTGTTTGGCTTGAATATCAGGATATTTTAAAAATGGTTTCATGTCCCTGTTCATGGGTGTGCACATATGTGTGTGAAAATGTGTGCAGGTGCCCAAGGAGTCCAAAAGAAGGCATGTGGAGATGTGTAATACCATGTGGGTGCTGGGAAACTTGAACTCAGGTCCTTTGCAAGAACAAGCACTCTTAGCCCCTGAACCTTTTCTCTAGCTCCAGTATCAGGATTTTAAAAAGTCCCTCCCCAGATTCTTCTCAGCCAGGGCCGAGAACCACAGCTGTGGGGAATGGCCATGGACCGTCAGGCCCCTCCGTCTTCATTCCTCCTCTTCCCATTCCTTCTCATCCCTGCCGCAGCACAGTAATCTTCGATCTCTCTCCCATCCCCCACTGTCTCCTGAGACCACACTCTCTTGACCCTGAGGAGTTTTGTCTCCACCATAACTTGTTATCATCAGAAAAATACCTGATTTTAGTAACTGTTAACACTCCACTGTATAAAGGAAAGTAATCAGAGGGGGTAAGGGCTGTCAGGTTCACACATCTGGCGGAGAGGGGTTAAGTAAGCTTAGACATTGTTTCTCCTCTCCATTTCTCCTACACATTGTTTCTCCTCTCCATTTCTCCCTTCCCTCTGGTCCTCTCTCCTTCTCTCTCCCTTTCCTTTCTTCTTCCCTCCCCCTTTCCTTTCTCCTTCCCCTCCCCTCCCCATCCTCTTCCCTTTGGTTCCTTTTTTTCTTCCCCTTCCCTCTTTCATGCTTTCTTTTTTGTCACCCCTCCTAATTTTCTTCCCACACCCTTTCCCCTTTCTCTTCTTCCTTGCCCCCTTCCTTCCTGCATTTCTGTGAACTACGGCACTTCATGAGATACGCAAGGATACCTGGGCTATGACAGTGAGTCTGGGTATGTATGTGTATGAGGCGTATGTGTTGTATGTGTATGTGGAGTGTATTGTATACATGTGTGGAGTTCCATGTGCACATGTGCCTTTGTGTTAGGGGTGTGCATGACTATGAAGAGATGGCTGGGTAATACATTGGTGACTGCACACCATGCTTTAGCTGTACATGCCAATGTATGCATATGTATTTATGTGTGAAGATACACATATGTGCGTATGTTGGTGCACATGTATGTCAGCAGTGCCCATGTGGCCCCCTGCATGCTGCTTGGGCATGTGCATATCCATCTTAGCGGGGAGATGGAGGACAGAGGGGGAGTGAGGGGTGACAGACATATGTTCCCTTTCCCTTGGCCCAGTCCCAATGCACTCGAGACCCGCAGCATGAGTTCTTTGTAGCTAAGATTAATTCTCTTACTTAGCATTTATGTGGCGCTTTGGCTCTGCAAAGTGTTTTACAGTCAGTTTTATTGGTTGTGCTCGTGGGTTACGGATGGTGGTGAACTCAGCTGTGGCCAAGGACTCTCTTTAGAGACAGGAGCCAAGGAGGACAAACTTCACCCTCCTGAAGCTTTCCCCGTGTCCTGGGACAGTGTCCACGAATGCTCTGTAGGCACCGAAGTGATTGGTAGTGGAAGAGGCGGTACTTGGAGGCACTCGCAGAAACTGTCTGGGAGTCTGGACCTACACTTCCTGTCTGGCTCAGTCCGCCGCCTTCCTGGGCAACAGATGAGGCTTCTGAGCATCTCCTCCGTACCCTTGGCGTGCGTGTGACTATCCTGATGTACCCTTGCATCATGCCTTCTCGCTGCCTTACTGTAAACAGAGACTTAGGTGCAAGCTGTTTGTAAGGGAGACGGTCCCAAGAAGCACTGAGGAAGGAGTGGGCAAGTGAGGGGGAGGGGCAACGGGAGGGATATGCAGTTGCGTGGATTGCTGCCTTGGGCACAGTGGCCATAAACCCAAGCATTAGAGCCACCTCATGAGGAAAATGGAGACAGTGGGCTAGGTATCCGTTTCCCAAGATGGCCGCCCAGGATGTTAGATGGTCTGTCCATCCACGGTGAGACTCCCTGAGGCTCACACACTCCCTGGGATATGTAGCGATGACTGAGACTGAGGAGAGAGGCAGAGCTACCAGTGAACTCACCCAGACCTAAGTTACCAGAGGTAGGGATCGGTGACGTCCTCGCCACACTCTTACACTCTACAAAGGCCTTTGTGTCAGCCGTGATTGAAGGTCATGCATTTCCTGACCAGGTACTTGGTTCACTGTCTTCATTCTCTTGGGCAGACTCGGGTTCTGATTTGATCTCTCTCTCTCTCCCTCTCCTAAGAGAATGTCTTCATTTGTCTTCCTTTTCCCCAAGTGTGGATATCCCTCAACCATCCACATCTTGTTTGGCTCCCGTTCCTGCTTCTGGCTCCGTGAGATGCGCCTCACTGACATTCATAGAAAAATCGCTCCGCCAAGTCCGTGTCAGCATTTCTAAACCAAACTTATTAGCTCCGACCTCTCACTCAGATCAGCTACAACCTTGATGCTTAAGAGTGCTCAGGGTCTGCCGCAGCATCCGCTCCCCCCATCCTGCCTCACAGACTTGCACAAAACTGCCACAGCTACAGCTGAATGAGGGTGTGTGTGTTTTTTTTTTTCCCAACAAGCAAGTTCCCACGCTCTGTGACTCCCGCACACATTAATATTTGATAAGGTTTGGCTTGTATGACCAAATCTCCTGGTTTCCGTTTACCACGTTGGGGGAGGGGTGTTGCCAATTCCCCAGTCTTGAACCTTTGAAATGACCTGACCCTCAGGGCTAAACAAACATTAGTGCTTTATAAGCTGGGATTTTGATGGATCTCAGATGAAAGATGATGAGAAAACTGGTAAGACATGTTTCTGTTGCATTCGTCCACAACAGTGCTGCCTTACCTGTGGTTTAATTGCGATCCCTATTATGGAGTCCTTGCCCCATGGTTAGTGTGCTAAGCTGTGATGACCTGGCAGTGGTATCTGCCTTGGAGTTGGCCCTCTGGGGCTGGAAGATCAGGGGAAGGAGATAGGAACCAACAGTGAAAAATCAGAGTGTGCTTAGAGACCAGAGGAGGAGACCAGCACAGCCCTGTGGGGCAAATTGGGATCCCAGAAGAGGAGCTCTCTAGCGGGCAGGAACATGAAAGATGAGGCAGGTCTGAATGAGGTTGGAGGGGGGAGTACCAGAAAGGAGTTTTAAGCACGGGAGTGCAAGGGCATGCCCTGGGCTGCAGGCTTCATTCATGAACCATGCGTTGTTTGAGGGGGTGGGATACACGTTTAGAGAGTGATCGACTTGTCCCAGGGGAGTTGAAGGCAATCACCTAATGCCTCTTGCTTCATTTTCTTTGACTTCGGAATGGGAACAGTGACACCTGTTTTCCCAGCATCATCCTGAAAATGAAATAAAAATCAGTACATTTTAAAACGGCGGGATCCTTGGCTCTTGTAAATATTGACTGCAGAAGCTGTCAGCAGCCCAGACTCTTTCCTTAACGACAGAAATCACAGTGAAGGATTGGATAGAGGCTGCCCAGCCTGACCAGCTGAGTTCAGTCACCAAAATGCACACGGTGAAATGAGAGTACGCTCTCCCTTAGATGATCTCCATACATGCATCCCCAAGATGATTTATTAAAATACAACTTAATTTAAAAAAAAAACACGGTAAATTGGGCACACACCTGTAATCCCGGCATCTAAGAGGCTGATGCAGGGGGATTACAAGTTCAAAATTCAAGGTCAGTTTAGGCAACAACTTTAGAAGAAGAGGGGGGAGGAGAAGAGGGAGTGGAGGGGGAGGAGAGGAAAAATGAAGAAGGGTAAGGGGATGAAAGAAAAAAAGAGAAAGAAGGAGAAAAAGAAAAGGAAAAACGCAGATATAGTTGTGGCAGGAGGTTAAATGGTGGTCCTCCAGATGACATGTTCACCTCAAACCCTCAACACCAGGGAAGGCTGCCTCATCGCGACAAGGAATCTTCCCAGGTGTAATGAAGGGTCTCAGGATGGGATCATTTTGAATTATCTGGGTCGATCTTGAATCCTATGTCTAGTATCCTTTTAAAAAGGGAAGGGAGAACTCTGGAAGAAGGCCATGTGAAGAGGGAGACTGCGTCTGACTTCCATGAGTATGTTTATAAGCTCCTAGGACTGAAAAAGCAAGAAAAGGAAAGAGGAGGATGGAGAGGGGGGAGGGAAAAGAAGAGAAGAGAGAAAGTAAGGGAGGGGAAGGCAGATCCTCATAGCCGTGGGAACATGGGACAGAATAGAGGCTGCTCAGTCCCAGGCATCCAGCAAGTAGAGAGGGAAAGTGGGAAAGGGGGGGAGGAGGGAGAAGGGGAGGGGGAGAGGAGGAGGTAGGAGGGGAGGAAAGAGGAGGGGGAGGGAAGGAAGGGGAGGGAGGGGGAAGAAGGAGGAGGAGGGGGGGAAAGAAGGGGGGGGGGAACAAGGGAGGAAGGAGGGAAGTGGAGAAGAGGAGGGAGAAGGGGAGAAGGAAAGGAAAGGGAAGGGAGAGGGGGAGGAGGGGGAAGATCAAGAGCAAAACATGTCCTCAAGGCTCCCAATGATCTACTTCCTACAGCTGGGCTCTACCTCCTAGTTACCACCACTTCTCAGTAATGCCACTAGAACACCAGTCCTTCAGTGATTATGTCATCGATCAGGGTCCAAGCCCTCATGCTACGATCTCTCCCCCACACCTATCAGCTGGCAACTAATGCCTGTAAATCCCCCAGCACTGCATCTTTGTCTGTACCTCCTTGGTGACCTCCTGCAGGACATTGCTATCCCTGTGTTTAGAATGAGGAACAGGAAGGCTCCTGGAGGACTCGACAGTTAATTTGTCAACTCAGCAAGATTTAGAGTCATGTAGGAGACAAACTCCTGGGCATATCTGCAAGGGAGCTTCTCTATTGGGTTAACTGGCCCTGGAAGAACCACCTGAGAGGTAGGTAGCACCGCTCCATGGACTGGGGCTGAGACAATAGAACTGAGAGAGTGGATGGGCTGAGCACCCGCTTCTATCTCTCTCTGCTCCCTGTTGTATAACCATGTCATGCTCTGCTCATACCGTCACGCCTCCCCGACCATGAGGGACTGTATCTCCTCAAACTGTGAGCCAAAGGAATCCTTTCCTCCACAGTCTCTTCTCAGGTACCTTTGTCACTAATGCAGAGGCCTGTCTGCTCACTGGTTGATTATAGGAGTCAGGATGATGAACAAAGATTTGTCAACGGCACAGGATTGCAAACCTGGGTGAAACCAGTATAGAGTGGCTAGTGTTTTCTCCTCTCTAATTTCTTGTCTTCCTGAAACAAGATCCTAGCCCAGGGACTGAAGACCATGTAAGAGAGGAAGCATGTAACCATAGAGACAGGTAGAAGCTAAGAACTTAGAGATAGCTGCTACTGGGAGCTAGGAAGAGGCAAGGAAGGATCCCCTCTGGATTCTTCAGATGGGGGACCCTTTCCACACCTTGACTTCAAACTTATAGCTTCCAAATTGTGAGCTGGTATACTTAAGATATCTCAGCTTGTAGCAATTTGATACAGTGCCCCATAGAGATGAACACACACGAATACACACACACACACACACACACACACACACAGACCTACACACACCATAGAGACCATACACACATACACTCACACACAGACAAACACACCACACACATATAACATACTACACATACTATACACACCACACACATAGGACATACACATAGGCACACACATACACACACAGACCACAGATACAGACACATATGCCACATGTCACATATCCTCCTCCCCCATATAGGCATATAGAGAGACCAAACACAAAGACACACACACACAAAACACACAAACACACAGACACACTGTAGACTATATACACATACATAATACTCACACACAGACACACACACCACCAACACGTACAACATGCCACACACACCACACACACAAACACACCACACAGACACACACACACATATATACACATGCCACGCACACACTGACACACACAAATGCACACACACACACGCACACACACACACACCACACAGATACACACTGTAGACCATATACACACACACAGAAACACACACCACACACACACACACACACACACACACACACACACACACACACACACACACACTGACACACACACAAATGCACACACACACACACACACACACACAGAGCCTAGGGAGTCGGATGACCCAATCAATACTGAGCGGTGACAGTGCTCAGGAAAGGTTTCACCCCAAGGGGAGCAGCAATGGGATTGAGGCTAGAGAGAAGATCTAGGTGGCTTTAAAGTGATCTGTGTTGAAGGACGGACAGAGAGAGCATCAGGGTCCAGAGGGAATACTCAGTGAGCTGGGACAGAGCCCTTGCCCCTGTGCAGACCATTGTCATGCCCCCCCACCCCTCTTTGTTCCTGTGTCCTTGGGTTTTTCTTCTGGGCCTGTTGGATTGGACGTCTGTCTGTCTGCTGCTACCCCTTTCTTCCATCCCTGTCTTTGTTTGTCATGTGGGCTTTTGAGCGTGAGCTTGAAGATCCTGCTGTCCTTGAGCACTGCAGGGAGCACCTGGAGGAGGCACAAAGACACTTTGTGTGGCAGCTTTCGACAGCTTCTGCTCCCTGAGTCCACTTGGCTGTGAATGGGCCTTGGACAAAGGCATCCCGCCTGAGTACCTGTAATTGGAGCATCCACGTGCGTGGCCTGCAGTGGCGGAAACGCACAGGACAAAAGCAAGATGAATGGCCGCATCTCCAGGCTGTCCGTTGCTATGGTTTCTGTGGGGCTGGTGGGGAAGGCGGTTACCAGGCAACTGGAGAAGGACCAAGACAAAGGGAAGCTGGTCAGGGGCAGGTACCAGTGTGTGTCAGGGGGGGATGAGGTGGGAAGGAGACAGGATACGGGACAGACACAGGGACAGAGGACAGAGGGAAGTAAGAGCAAGGGGAGACAAAGGAGACAGCATAGAAAAGGCAGGGACAGAACCATCAAGGCAGGAAGAGACTGCAAAGGCAGAGACACATGGATAAAAATGGGTATCACTTACTGTGAACAGGACAGGCAAGCTGGGCCCTCAGGAGATGGATGACTGGTGACACAGATACTGCTCCTACGCTTGGAACTCCCAGACATAATAGTCAGAGCATAAGAGAGATGACACCCCTCCAAAACACATCTCCCACAGGATGGCTGAACTTTCTCTCCAGCCCTATCTCTTTCGGAAGCTGGCAGCTCTTGGGTGGGAGATACTGGAAGGCATTGTACCTGTCCTGGCCCTAGGCAGGAGACCCACAGGCAGTTGTACTTTCAAGAGATTGTGATTCTCAGTTGGGAGCGGCTTCATCTCTCTTCGGATGTTGTCTCATTGGTCACCTACTATAACATTTACTTTGCTCACGATGCAAGGAACTTGAACCAACAGTTCCTCTATCCAGTAAGTATGCAGCTACCAAATGTGTTTGCTTCCCCGCTAGATCCTACATGTTAGTATCTATCTTTTAAGTGTGGGTACTGGACCTCTGGGACTTAGTGTTTTACCTGAAGCTTCTAACAACCAGACTAGGATTCATGATCAAGGCCCTTTTCTTGGTCAAGGCTTGTTTATATACAAGGAACAAAAACGTATACATGTTAACTCCAGCAAAAAGGGAGATTTATTGGGAAGATAGGGCTGTGTACAACAGCTTCCTCCACCGTACCTCACAGATATCAGAAACCAAAGGTACCCCCTCCCTTTGTGTCTGAAATGATCTTTGGACGCTCTGTTCTTCCTGCTTCCAATGCTTCAGCTCATCCAGATCGTGGAATGCCAAGAATGGCCTTTGGGGAAATGCTTTTTCACAGTTCATTTTCTCAAAAGAGAACATGCATCAAGCATTCAGTCCTGGACCAATCACCTGTCCTGAGGCTCCTGGAAGGTAGGATAGGATTGGATGATTGTGGTCCGTTCTTCAGTAAGGACTGTGCATGAACTCACTCACAGCTTATGGGTACCACCTGCTTCCCCAGCCAAGAGTTGTCTGGAACTTTTACTTCTGAAGAGCTCTGCAAATGTGGCATAGCACAGGACAGGGGATTCAGAGTCCAGGGGGGTCTTGAGCCAATGGGAGTGTACAAGATTATCATTGACCATGAAACAAGGAGAGGTAGAAAGAGATCAGAGGATCGGTAAGCTAATGTACACCGTGATGGAATGACGATGGAGAAGGGGCCGCCATTTCTTCTTTCATTCGTTTAATGAGCCCTGAGAACCTATACTTTCAGGGACTGCCAGGTGACAGGGACACAATAGGGGAGAAGACATGGCCTGTGTGCTGCCTTGTCCAACTGATAATACTAAGCTGTCTTAGGTTTCCATTGCTGTGAAGAGACACAGTGACCAGGGCAACTCTTATAAGGAAAACATTTGGATGGGGCTGGTTTATAGGTTCAGAGGTTAGGTCCATTATCATCATGGTGGGAAGCATGGGGGCACACGGGTAGATATGGTGCTGAAGAAAGAGCCAGGAGTTCTACATCCAGATTGACAGGCAGGAGAGAAGAGAGTGGAGAGAGCAGAGAGCAGGTCGGGGACCGTGGCAGACAAACAGACAGACTGGGCCTTGTTCGAGCATCTGAAATCTCGAAGCCTGCTTCCAATGACACACTTCCTCCATTAAGGCCACACTTTCTCCAAAAAGGCCACACCCACTCCAACAGGGCCACACCCACTCCAACAGGGCCACACCTCCTCCAATACCACACCTACTCCAACAAGGCCACACCCACTCCAACAAGGCCACACCTCCTAATCGTGTCACTCCCTATGAGCTTATGGGGGCCATTTTCATTTAAAACCACATAAACATCACCTGCCAATCATCCTAAGATCCCTGTGGGATGTAATAAGGTCACAGGAAGTGAATTAAGCCAGAAGAACCAAGGACAGTCAAGGGGAGCAAAACCAGAAGGGTGTTACAGAGATAGACGATGGCCGAATCAGAGTGGGTGCTGGCTATCCTGAAAGGATCAGTGAGTCCTCCATGATGGGGGGCGGGGCACAGGGAATTGTGTGGTGGGGAAGTGACAGATAAATCTGGGGATTGTTAAAGAGCTGAAACGACGTGGGCCTATCCTAAGTGAAGATGCCGGGAGACCATTGGACTTTTGGGAGGAAACACTAACAGAGGGTATCAGCTATATAGTTGTCCTCAGGCTCCCGAGCCTGGATTACAGGTATACGCTGTCATATCTGGCTTTTCAAAAGTATTTCAATAGGAATTTGTCTTGTGGAAAGATCACTGACTAAAAAGAAGTTCCGGCGGAATGAAGAAGTGGAGGTGAGGAGTCAGTGAAGAAAAATCTGTCCAGTACCACCTCCTCCCAGTGCTGGGACCTTAGGGATGCGAGGCAAACTCTCCACGTGACCCGCCCCTCAGCCCCGAGGTCCCTCGGATGAGAAGTAGACAGTTGTGTGGTTCTTTCCTCTGACTGAAACATCCCAAAGCTCCAGCCCCGTGATTTTATTAGCGGTAAGAATTACTGGATATAGGTGGCGGAGCCTTTGGGTGGCAGCGCCTGCAAGCTGTAGGGGACTCCCATGATGCAACTGTCCAGAGTGCTCACCCATGCTGGGATGGGCTTTTCAGAGATCCTTCCGTTGTTTGGTTACCCATGTATCTGTGAGTAATCCGCAATGAACCCATGACCTGCTAAGCTAAACCAGAGAGGCATTGCTTTGGCCTGGAACTGGTGCCACATCTAGGTCGAAGAGGCACTTGTTTGCATCTCTCTGGGAAAAGTCACCCACAGGAGCAGCACTTCCTGAAGAGCTGCGTTTCAACCACCTTCCTAGGGCGCTCAGGTAAAAAAAATTCCGATTACAGGGCTCTGTGCTTCAGAAATCAATCTGGTCTGCGACGAAGCCCATAGATCTGTATTTTAAAATGTGCTTAAGTAAGAAGGGCTCCCAGGCCGCTCCTTAAGAAACTTCGTCTGAGGAGGAAGAAGGCAGGAAGGCATCCGGAAGAGCCGTGGATGTGCAGCCAGCCACTGCCAGCTCCCACCTTGAAACCATAGAGTGGTTTTTACGGCCCTCCTGGATTTTCGCAGGAGTGGTTATAATGGGTTTGCCATTACTACGTCGCGTATGTAGCACACCACACTCACCCTCCGACATCTGTTGCTTGTAACCAGGGACTAAGAGACATAGGATGGGACTACGCATGCTTTCCCTTGTCTAATTCTTTGCCCGTTAGCCCTGCTGTGGTGGGAACAGTGGAGGGAACATTAAACTTTATTGAAGGCTTGTGCCACCCATTTTGCAATGCCACAGACACGGTGTGGAATTCTGTCTTCCCTCTTCAGAAGCTGTGTGACGTGGGGTGACACGCTTCACTTCTCTGCGCCTCAATATCAGAGCTAATTAGGACTTCCTCCCGGACATTGAAGTGAGGATTCGTCTTCAGTACTCCACTATGAATTCGTGATCCTATGTGACTATGTTTATGTGCTTGCTCTCTCTCTCTCTCTCTCTCTCTCTCTCTCTCTCTCTCTCTCTCTCTCTCTCTCTCTCCTGTGTGTGTGTGTGTGTGTGTGTGTGTGTGTGTGTGTGCCCTTCCATGTGTATGCAAAAGCCAAAGTCCAGCCTCAGCTCTTGCCTCCACCCTGTGTTTTTAAGGTAGGCTCCCTCGTTGGCCTGGGGGTTGTTAAGCAGCCTTGTCTGCCTGGCCAGTGAGCTCCAGACCCCTCCTGCTTCTGCCTGTCCAGTGCAGGAGTTGACAAACTTGAGTTATCACACTTGACTTTTGTCTTGGTTTCAAAGTCGGGTAGTGGGGATCGAACTCAAGTCCTCAAGCTTGTGCGGTAAATACTTAATCAATGGCGAATTCTCCCCAGTCTCAGAAATCATTATTGATCCTCAGACGACCCTACCTCTAGTTAGTGGATGCCACCTCCGTTTGACCTTCCAGTCCTTAGCCAAGGTTCCCTGACATCTTCACGGCTTCTCCATCCTCAGATCTG
Organism: Rattus rattus; assembly: GCF_011064425.1. Taxonomy (NCBI): domain Eukaryota; kingdom Metazoa; phylum Chordata; class Mammalia; order Rodentia; family Muridae; genus Rattus; species Rattus rattus. Next base: position 37,034,197 of record NC_046169.1, read on the forward strand.
GGAACATTTTCAGACCCCCTTTATATATTCTCTGCTCAAAGCAAGGCTCAGCTATTTCCCCAAGGAATCACAACTTCTTTAAAAACAAAACAAAACAAAACAAAAAACAGAACAATGCTCTGGGAGGCCATAGTCTGGATATTGAGAGTTCAGGGCTTTAAGGTTGGGTATTGGGATACGGTGTGTGTGTCTCTGTGTGTGTGTGTCTGTGTGTGGTGCTGGGGATAAAACCCAGAACCCCATTCATGCAGGCAAATAGGCCACTGTGAGCTGCCTCCCAGTGTCAGGTATGACCTATAGGCATTTAAGGAGGTTGGTTAGGAAATACCATTTTTTAAAGGGGAAGCGCATCCTGAATTCATACCAGAATTTCACCTTCAAATCGGGGATGGTGTAGCTTTTCTTTAATTTTCTATTCGTTAAGTGTTACAAACAGAAAGGCTTGGCTCCTAGCGGCAAGAAATAAGAAATATATTTACTTGAAGAGCCAATATGCATCATCGCTTTGGAGTTGTAAAAAATAAAAGTACACTTGCTAACAATGTGATTAGTGAAATTATTTCAAAGGAAAAAGGATATGGCGTGAGTTGGGGTTTTACTCGGGGCCAGGTACAGCACATTCACACATGTTCACCCTCCTCTTCCCCGCCCCCCCACAGCTAACCTGCAGACAGGTCAGGGGGCTTGGGACAGTCGCCGTTCACATTTTAACTGATGATAAAAATGGGGGGCCCAAGAAATCAGAAAGAGATATCCCGAGGCCAGACTCTACGACTCGGACTCTGCGACTCAGTGATCCTTCGGTGCCTCGCGTAGTCAGTCATCTCTGGTGCTCCGGGGCTTCATTCTCTGTGCCTCAGGGACCTTCGGTGCCAGTGCCTGGATCCTCCCTCCAGTGCCTAGGTCACCATCCTCTACAGTCCTCCGATGCCTCGGTAATTCAGTGCACTGGGTCATCATCTTCCCTCAGGTGCCTTGGATTGTCCTCAGGGACACTGTCCTCCAGTACGGTCCTTGGGTCCTTGGGTATTGGGTTCTTGTCCTCCCACAGGTACCTCAGTCATCATCCTCTGGCGCCTCCGCTTTCACTGGCTTTCGCTTTGGGAGATTATTAACATCTGCCTTCGAACTGTGTGTGACGCGTGCTGTGTAGCTGACTTTGACTGGACCCTCACTGTTTTGGAAAAGTGGGGAGAGCAGAGAACTGTTAAGGGCAGAATAGGAAACTCCTTGAGAAAAATGTCAGCTACTACCTCCCAAGTGGCACGCTGTTATTTCTGTCCCTTAGCTAATGACACAGGAGCACGGTATCATCTGATGCAAGGTGGCTTTAGAGTGGGGGGAGTGGTAAAGATCCTGAAGGACGATGCTGCCAGGCACGAGACCAAACTTCCCGGTTTTGTAGGGTCACTGGCTTTTAGTCAGTAGCTCATGTATTTTTTCCCAACACTATCTCTTCTTTGTATTTGTTCTGGCACAAGTAGTATCTGGCTTCAGTCTTTCCTTGATACTGCCCCTGACTATAGTAGAATGCTCTGCTATTTTATTTTATTTTATTTTTTGGACTTTTTAAAAAAATTTACAATTTAAATGTTATCCCTTTCCCAGTTTCCCCCCGAGTAACATGCTATCTCATCTCACTCCCCCATTTCTGTGAGGGTGCTCCCTCACCCACCCACTCCCTCCTGCCTCCCTGCCTTGACTTCCCCTACATTGGGGCATCATGCTTGACAGGAGGAAGGGGCTCTCCTCCCGTTGATTCCCAACAAAGCCATCCTCTGCTACATATTCAGATGGAGCCATAGGTCCATCCCTGTGTTCTCTTAGGATGGGGGTTTAGTACCTGGAAGGTCTGGGGGTGTCTGGTTGGTTGATATTCTTGTTCTTCTTACGGGTTGCAAACCCCTTTAGCTACTTCAGTCCTTTCTCTAGCTCCTCCATTGGGGACCCCATTCTCAGTCCAATGGTTGGCTGCGAGCATCCACCTCTGTATTTGTCATGCTCTGGCAGAGCCTGTCAGGAGACAGCTCTATCAGGCTCCTGTCAGCATGCACTTCTTGGCATCAGCAATATTGTCTGGGTTTGGTGGCTGTATGTATATGGTGGAGGGGATCCCCAAGTGGGGCAAGTCTCTGGATGGTCTTTCCTTCCATTTCTGCTCCATACAGTCTTCATATTTCCTCTTGTGGGTATTTTTGTTCCTCCTTCTAAGAAGGTCTGAAGTATCCACACTTTGGTCTTCCTTTCTCTTGAGCTTCATGTGGTCTGTGAATTGTATTGTGGGTATTCTGAGCTTTTGGGTTAATATCTACTTATCAGTGAGTGCATACCATGTGTGTTCTTTTGTGACTAGGTTACCTCACTCAGGATATTTTCTAGTTCCATCCATTTGCCTATGAATTTCATGAAGTCATTGTTCTTAATAGCTGAATAGTAAGTACTTCATTGTGTAAATATATCACATTTTCTGTATCCATTCCTCTGTTGAAGGACATCTGGGTTCTTTGCAGCTTCTGGCTATTATAAATACGGCTGCTATGAACATAGTAGAGCATGTGTCCTTGTTATATGTTGGAGCATCTTTTGGGTATATGTCCAGGAGTGGTATAGCTGGTTCCTCAGGTAGCACTATGTCCAATTTTCTGAGGTACCTCCACACTGATTTCCAGAATGGTTGTACGAGCTTGCAATCCCACCAACAATGGAGGAGTGCTCCTCTTTCTCCACATCCTCGCCAGTATCTGGTGTCACCTGAGTTTTTGATCTTAGCAATTCTAACTGGTGTGAGGTGGAATCTCAGAGTTGTTTTGATTTGCATTTCCCTGATGACTAAGGATGTTGAACATGTCTTTAGGTGCTTCTCGGCCATTCAATATTCCTCAGTTGAGAATTCTTTGTTTAGCTCTGTAGCCCATTTTTAAAAGGGGTTATTTGATTCTCTAGAGTCTGACTTCTTAAGTTCTTTGTATATATTGGATATTAGCCCTCTACCGGATGTAGGTTAAGTAAAGATCTTTTCCCAATCTGTTGGTTGCCGTTTTGTCCTATTGACAGTGCCCTTTGTCTTATAGAAGCTTTGTAATTTTATGAAGTCCCATTTGTTGATTCTTGATCTTAGAGCATAAGCCATTGGTGTCCTGTTCAGGAAAATTCTCCCTTGTGCCCATGTGTTTGAGGCTTTTCTCCACTTTCTTTTCTATTAGTTTCAGTGTATCTGGTTTGATGCGGAGGTCCAAGACCTGATCTTTGTACAAGGCAATAAGAATGGTTTGATTTGCATTCTTCTATATGCTGAACTCCAGTTGAACCAGCACCGTTTGTTGAAAGTGACCATAGGTTTGTGGGTTCATTTCTGGGTCTTCAATTCTATTCCATTGATCTACCTGCCTGTCTGTGTACCAATACCATACAGTTTTTATCACTATTGCTCTGTAATGCTGCTGGAGGAGCTGTATGACAAGAGCTTCAAGTCTCTGAAGAAAGGAATTGAAGATCTCAGAAGATGGAGAGATCTCCCAAGCTCATGGATTGGCAGGATTAATATAGTAAAAATGGCCATCTTGCCAAAAGCAATCTCCAGATTCAATGCAGTCCCCATCAAAATCCCAAGTCAATTCTTCACAGAGTTAGAAAGAACAATTTGCAAATTCATTTAGAATAACAACTAAACAAAACAAAACACCCAGGATAGTCAAAGCTCTGCTCTTTTATAATGTCAAGTTATAAAACCTGTATAAAACCCTGGTTACACTGGGTCAGATGTACCAAATTGTTTCCTCAAAGTCACATGCCCTTGGAAACCTCAGAAGATGACTTCATTTCTAAGTAATGACAGTGCACTTGAGGTCATGTCACATTGGAGTTGGTCCAGCGGCTGGTGTCCTTACAGGGAAGCCGCACAGTGACACAGGTGTGAGACCCTTGTGTACACACCACGACAAAGACTGGGACAAGCCAGGTGTAAGGCGAGGCATGTCGAGGATTAGAAAAAACTACCAGGGCTGAAGAGGTGAGCATGGCTCTGCTGGCTCTGTGATGATAGCCTTCTGGAACCTTGAGAGATCAGGTTTCTGTGGTAACCGGTGACCACTAGGAATCCTGAACTGGGAGAGCACACAATGGGAATTGGGGAGGATTTTTTTTTCCTTTTTTCCCCTTTTTTAAAATTGAATATATTCTTTATCTACATTTCAAATATTATCCCCTTTCCCAGTTTTCCCTCCAGAAACCCCCTATCCCATCCTCCCACCTCCTGCCTCTATGACGGTGCTCTCCCCCACTCCCTCCTGCCTCCCTGCCCTGGCATTCCCCTATACTAAGGCACTGAGCCTTCACAGGACTAAGGGCCACTCGTCCCACTGATGCCCGACAAGGCCATCCTCTGCTACATATTTGACCAGAGCCAGGAGCTGCTCCATGTGTACCCTTTGGTTGGTGGTTAAGTCCCTGAGAGTTCTGGGGAGGGGTCTGGTTGGTTGATATTGTTGTTCTTCCTATGGGGTTGCAAACCCTCTCAGCTACCTCAGTCCTTTCTCTACTCCCTCCCCTGGGTACCCTGTTCTCAGTCTAATGGTTGGCTGCCAGCATTCACCTCTGTATTTGTCAGGCTCTGGCAGAGTCTCTCAGGAGACAGCTATATCAGGCTCCTGTCAGCCTGAACCTTTTGGCATCCACAATATTGTATGGGTTTGGTCTCGGTATAGTGAGACGGATTCCCCAGGTGGTGCAGTCTCTGGATGGCCTTTCCTTCAGTCTCTGCCCCACACAGTCTCCATATTTCCTTCTGTGAGTATTTCTGTTCCCCCTTCTAAGAAAGTCTGAAGACTCTTCTTCCACTTCATGGTTGATTGCATCTTGGGTATTCAGTTTTGGGAAATCCCATCATGTGTGTTCATTTTGTGAGGGTTACCTCCTCAGGATGATATTTTCTAGTTTCATCCATTTGCCTATGAATTTCATGAAGTCATTGTTTTTGATAGCTGAGTAGTACTCCATTGTGTAGATGTACCACATTTTCTGTATCCATTCCTCTGTTGAAGGACATCTGAGTTCTTTCCAGCTTCTGGCTATTATAAATAAGGCTGCTATGAACATAGTGGAGCATGTGTCTTTGTTGTATGTTAGAGCATCTGTTGGGTATATGCCCAGGAAAGGCATAGCTGGGTCCTTGGGTAGCCTGTGTTAATTTTCAGGGGAGCTGTGGTGTCCCATCTTAAGGGCAGACATCCTGATAAAGGCAGGCATGGAGGACAGGGCAAGGGTATACTAGGGCACAGGGGAGGCAGGCAGGTTTGCAGGCTCCAGATCAGCTGTGAGCAGAATTTCCTAGCAAGTGCAGGACATGGAGCTGGGGACAAAGTACACCTCAAAGGTTCGTCTGTTCCAGGTGGCCCTCTTGAGTGTGTAGTAAGCAAGAACAAGGGGTGGTCATGATCAACCATCACCCAACATGCCCCAGGGTTCTGCAGAGCGAACTCCTTGCTGGTGTGCCTCCTCCTCACAACCCTGGAATTCAGCTCAGTGTCTACAGAAAGCATGGGAGTGTGCCCTGCTTTTGGGTCATCCTGGGCCTATCTTGTACCTAGGCAAGGGTGGTGGTGATGAAATGCACCCCTGCCCCCACCCTGGCAAACCTTAACTGTATTAGGCCCAACTTGGTCTTCTAGCCTCCCAGAGGCATGACACCTTTGTCATCTCGGAAGGTTTCAGCTTAATCTTCCTAACCCAGAAAGCCAAAGAGGGCCTCTCTGCCTCTGAGCCTGCAGCTGAGGTTTCTTTCTGCAAGGGAACATAAACATGATTCATAGAGTCTGCATCTCCAAGGAAGTAGAAATAGTCTTCCTCTGTATCTGCTTTGTTAGCCCTATAACCCACTGGACATGTCTGGATGTGGGTCTAAGGACTCCTTCTGCATGGGCATGGAGGGGGTGGCACCAAGGATAGAGGGCTGGCCCAGCCTGCTGACTATTGGCCCAGCTACCTGTCTATCACATTGAGTTTTGCTTCTCCCCCAACTATTCCCTTCCCCCTCCTGTTCTTGAGCAGCCCACCACGATCTCTCACCTCTCAGCAAATCACTGCGATAGGGGTCAGTGGAATACGGGGGCCTGAGGTTTTCACAGCAGGTCAAAGGTGCTTGTCCAGCAAACCCCCATAGTTCATCCTAGAGCTGATCTGAGCTCCTCAGAGCTTATTGGAGCTGGCCGATTCTGCTCCCCAGCCATGCCAGTTTTTACCTGTGACTTCATCTGTGATCTTTTCTGTGCCTCAGTTTCCTGGCATGTCAAACGGGACAAGCATTCACTGTGACAGTTTCGTAAGAGGATGCGTGCTGAGCTCCTAGCCTCATGCCTCTGCATACTCTAATAATCAAATCAGCGTTGATTAGCTTTCCTAAGGGGCAGCTGCTTTTATTTATAGGCACGAAGGCTGGAGGCAAGCATAGGCCTAGCTAAGGCTGAATTCTCTGCTTTGATGCTTGCTTTCTTGGTGTCCTTGGCTGCCTCGCTGGAGCCTCGGAATTGTCACCTTTACAATGGGAGTGGTAACCATGTTCTCTCCAAGGGTATAGACTGGGCTCAGACAATGTTTGTAAATGGCTTGTTGCTGAGCTAATGACTTTGGGCAAATGGCTAGCTCTCCTTCTGTCCTGTCCACATCTTGACAAGGAAGATAATAGTACCCACCATCTAAGCTTGCCGTAAAGATTAAGGATGCCATTGTGTTGGTTCATTGATTGGTCAGTTGGGTTTTGTGTGTGTGCAAGTAAGCATGGGCATACGCCTTTGTTCATAAATGCAAGTGAATGTATATATGTGTGCACATGCATGTGGAAGTCAGAGGGTAAATCTCAGGTGTTCTTTTTTCAGGTACCCTTCACCACTATTGTTGCTGTTTTAGGCACCCCCCCCTCTCTCTGTCTCTGTCTCTGTCTCTGTCTCTCTCTCTGTCTCTCTCTCTCTCTCTCTCTCTCTCTCTCTCTGGTCTAAAGCTTGGCAAGCAGGCTAAGCTGGCTGACCTCAGGGACTGTGGTATAAGCAAAGCTCTCAGAATGTGATAGTCCCTGTTTGAGTCTATAATTATCATTCCTTCTGGTCACAAGTAGTTGAACCAGCACATGTGGGGCTTCTAGCGTGTTTCTGGAACCATAACCCATGAGTTAGGCATCACGCAATCCACTTGACAGAAGACCAAACTAGGTTTAGAAAGCCAAAGTCACCTGCTCAAGGTGACTGCCTGTGTATCTTAGGGTTTCCATTGCTGTGAAGAGACACCATGACCAACTCTTATAAAGGACAATATTTAATTGGGGATGGCTTATGGGTTCAGAGGTCCAGTCCATCATCATCAGGGCAGGAAGCATGGCAGCGTCCAGGCAGGCATGGAATAGCTGAGAGTTCTACATCTTTATCCAAAGGAAGCCAGGAGCAGACTGTCCTCAGGCAGCTAGGAGGAGGGTCTCAAAGCCCATCGCCACGGTGACACACTTCTTCCTACAAGGCAACACCTCCCAATAGTGCCACTCCCTGGGTCCAGCATATCCAAATCACCACATTCCACTCCCTGGCTCCCATAGGCTTGTTCAAAGACATGAGTCTATGGGGACCATACCTAGTGATAGCATAATGCAAAATACATTTAGGCCAACTCCAAAAGTCGCATGGTCCGTAACAGTCTCGATAATGTTAAAAGTCCAAAGCTCAAAGTCTCTTCTGAGATTCATGCAATCTCTAGACTGTAATCCCCTATGAACAGATCACATACCTGCAACATCATACAGGATCTATATTTCCATTCCAAAGTGTCATGGTGAGGAAATATTAAACCAAAGCAAGATCAAAAGCTAGCTGGGCAAACTCCGAACTCAGCATTTCCATGTCTGATGTCAAAGCGCTCTTCAGATTTCCAACTCCTTCATTTTTGTTGACTGCAACAAACTTCTCTCTCTTTCTCCCTGCTAGCAGCTTTCCTCAACAGGTGCCCCATGGCTCTGGCATCTCTAACACCTTGGAGTATCCAAAGTGACTTTGACTTTACAGCTTCTTATTCCAATGACTGATATCTACACATGATCTTCTGGGCTCCTCCAAAGGGCTTGGGTCAGCCCTAGAGGACTCCAGCTTTGCCCTCTGTGGCACTCTAGGCTCTGGCTGACTCCACTCCATTGCTGCTGCTGTTCTTGGTGGTCATCCCATGGCACTGGCATCTCCAATACACTGGGGTCTTCCTCTGCAACTTGGCTTCACCAATAGCCTCTCATAGGCTCCCTCTATGGTGCCAAGCCTTAACTCCTTTACATGACTCCTTTAGTTCTGGGCTGTCAACTATAACTGAGGCTGTACTGCCACTAATGGCCTTCCTTGCCCTCTCACAGTACCAGGCCTCAGCTGTTCCCCATGACCCTTTCATACCTTCAAACCAGTACCACCTAGGTGACTCTTACACATTACCAAGTCCAGCTACTGGCATGAGACTTTGGTTGTCTCTGGAACACAGCTTCTTTATGCTTTCAGAACACACTTCCTAGAGAGTTTCACCTCAGTGATGCTAGTCTCTTCTTAATTCCTGCTAATTTCTTAGCTCCAGCTAACCAGCATCAATTGTTCCAGTGCCCTCTTCTATTCTAAAGGCAGGGCACGTAGCCAAAGCTGGCAAGTTCTACTGCTTGCTTGGGCTGGAACATGCTACCCTGTTCTATTACACCATCACCAGCTTTCTGTTTTCCAACTCCTTCACTGCCTAAGCTTGGCCATCCTGGAACTTGTTCTGTAGACTGACCTTGAACTCAAGAGATCACATGCCTGCCTCCTGAGTTCTGGGATTAAAGGAGTTAAACCACTACACCTGGACCTAAGCTTTTCTCTACTTGGAACTTGCTCTGTCCCAGGCTGGCCTTGAACTCAGAGATCTGCTTGCCTCTGTCTCCTGAGGTTAATTAAAGGTGTGTACCCTCTAAGCCTGGGCCTAAGCTTTTCATGGTGGTGACTCCTCAAAATCTGGATCACAGGCGTGCCCTCCATTTTTTAATTGTACTTCATTCCACATTAAAAGTCCAAAGGAAAGAATAACCAGGTCATAACAATGCTTAGATCTATCCCTTCTTCAGCTCCAGAATTGTAAGTTTAGTTGGGTGGGATCTCGCCCCAGGGTCACCACTCCCTTAATTCCGTTTAATATCCTTGAACACAGGAGTTAGCTTCACTTCACTTCCCGGTGCCCTTTACTCTCTGAACCACACATTTTGTATTTTTCCTCTCAATGCTTGTGGCCTCATTAAAATGTTCTTCATGAGAGTGAACTTTAGTAACCACACACAAGAAATTACACCCGGCTGCTTTGAGACTTCCTTCGTCAAAGCAGTTAATCTAAATCTCTTCACCTTAGCCTTGGGCAGACTCGTTGGACAATGGAAAAAAAAATGCAGCCACATTCTTCGCCAGTATTTCATGAAACCAGTCTCCAGGTCGCACACTAAAAATAATCTCTGAAACGTCTTGAGCTAGGTCCCCATTGTTCAAAACACACTCAGGAACACTTCCGTGCATTCTAGTCGTATGGCCCATTGAGCCTCACTTAAAGCTGTCCACTGCTTTCTGAAGTTCCTAAGTCCACATTCCTTCAAAGAAAAGCACGGTCGGGCCTATCACAGCAACACCCCAGTTCCTGGTACCAAATTCTGTCTTAGTTAAGGTTTCCATTGTTGTGAAGAGACACCATGACCAAGACAACTCTTATTAAGGATATTTTACTGGGACCGTCTTACAATTGCAGAGGTTCAGTCCATTATCATCATGGTAGGAACATGGCAGCGTCCGGGCAGACGTGGTGCTAGAGAAGGATCCGAGAGTTCTACATCTTCGTCCAAAGAAAGCCAGGAGCAGACTATCCTCAGGCAGCGAGGAGGAGGGTCTCAAAGCCCATCTCCACACACCTCCTAATAGTGCCACGCCGAGCCGAGAACATTCAAACCACCGCGTGTGGTGTATTGCTCACAAACTCGCTCCTCAGGAAGACAAGTGAAATAGCAGATGTGCTCTGTGGTTTAAGGTTTCAAAGGCACCCAGGAAGCTGGGGCATGGGAGCCTACGCTAGGGTGATGGATGGAGCCAGGCATCACCTGCTGCAGGGTAATCACAGGGAGATACGGAACAAGTTTGGTAGGCAATCCTCCCCAACCCTCTGCTTGTTTTATCCTCAAAGCCAATCTTGTCAACTTGATCTTCTGCCCTGAATTTCAGCTGTCCTGGGGATGTTCTTGTGGCCCGTGCATTATGCAGACCTAGCGAAATGTTTGCTGCGGAGATTAAAGACTGCTTGCTGGAAGTCCCCCTGCTGCAGCACACATAGCGAGTGGTTTCCTTCCTTTTACTTTGCAATGCTTTCTCTTTGGCTGTTGTATAGAGCATTCCCTCAAAAACAACAGGGACCCAGTTTCTCTGTTATGATTCCATCAATAACCCTGTTATTTCTTTGTTAGTGCTGGTCTCTTGGCAGAGTGGCTTGGTTATCCAGCCACAGCCGTTGAGAGTTCACATATACAACAGCTCTGTCTTGTCACAGAAATACGCCATTTCTCAGCAATTCCTGACAACCTCTGGCTCTTATGATCTCCCTTCCCCCACTTCTGTGACTCCCTGAGTCCTGTGAGGAAGGTGTGTGATATAGATGTCCTGAGTGGGGCAGAGCTGGCCACCCTGGCTCGTTCTCTGCTCTCTGACCAGCTGGGAATGTCTGTATTAACCACATCTGTTTGCTCTAGCTGGCAGCAGGGACCTGGGAGAACGGGGCCTCAAAATGAGGTAGAGTATAAAGTCTCATACAATAACCAACTTTATTCAGAACATCAGACACCGTATACTCTGAGGGTTAGAAAGAGTCACCCAGGAAAGTGCGCAATCGCAACGGCCAACTGCCTGTAGCAAAAAGAGGCTTGTTTCCTAGAGGGGCGTAAACGGATAACAATAGCCAGGTGTAATGAATGATCTAAAGTGAAATCACTCCTGACTGCTACACCTGGCAGGGGCAGGGAAGCGCATTCCAAGAACAGCCATGTTACAGAGGAACGGAGGCTACAAGACTCTTGTCTTGTTTACTTGGAGTTTTCTCATAAGGTCTCACATATCTCCCCGCACTGCTCCATTCACATATCATGTTCTGACACACGTCCCTTGTAAAAAGAAGTTTCTCTGATGAGAAGTTGCGAGGGGCACAAATCTATTGGCGTAGAAGTAAATATTTAGAAGCTCTTTGGCGATATGTCCATTGATGAAGTGAAGAGCTGCTGCATGCTGGGAGAGGGAAGGTCATCGAGAGAAGATCCCTGGTGGGTTGTCCATACTCCCAGCTTGCATGGCTCCTTACCAGTGGGTTAGAAAAAAAAGACCACGAAGTTGGGAGGGGCACACGATAGGATGATCGGGACTCAGCTTGACCATTTGTAATCATTAGGGTCTGATAAGTAGCACTGTGATAAAATGACTCGACGACAGGAAAAGAAAAGTGCTGAACTGTGTATTCGCATGACCAGGGTCTACTTCAATTCTCTCTATGAACTCACCAAGCGTGGACTTGAGTAGAGATGGCCACAGTTGGCTCTGGGGCTGATGGGAACCAGTTCTGGTGCTCACCAGTGGTGATTCTACATGGGCTGAGTTTGGCTCTTGTCTGTGCCTATTGCTTAGTGACTGCGGGAAGTTGGTCAATTTACTGAACACCCAGGAGGCCCAGTTTCCTTATCTGTAAGCAAGGATGCTAATAGGATTTTGGTCAGGGGCTGTGGAGAGAGTTAGAGGAGATGAAGTGTTTTTGAAGTGTTGAAGGCTTGGGCTGACATACAGGAAGTGGCAGCTATGCTGAAGCAGACCGAAAGGCCTAGCCTCAATCGAGACAGGTGTTGCTATAGTAACAGATAACAGCCAGATCACCGTGGCTTAACATAAAACTTCCTCAGCCCTGCGGTGTCACAAAGACCCATTGACAAGGGGTGGGGTGGAAGCCTTCACACATTGGGGTTTTGTAGAATGTTGACCTGTTTTCAGGATCATCGTACCAGGAATAAGTGAAGGAGAAGATGCAGAATTGTGAGCCCTCTTCCAAAGCTTTGGCCATCGGTGGCACATGTAACTCACATATTTTAGACACAAACTGGTAGAGATAAGCAAGTGACACCGCATAAAGAGTAATTCTGCCTTGTTCCTGAATCTTTAAGAAGACAGTCTTCTATATTAGTATAAAACCATATACACACTCTTCCCTCTAGTAGATTTTACTATTTTTCAGCAATAAACTCTTATTGAAATTGAACAAAGGCAGTGGATGATATCACCCTGTGTACCAATACTTTTGTGGCAGTAGACACCCTGGAATCAACCATTAAGAGCCCCAAGATATCAAAGGACATGCGTATTCTTGAAGAGGTAATCTCACTCCAATTTTCACTTCCCAGATGAAGACATTGAGTGAGCACAGTGTCTGGCTCATGCCATGCCAGTCAAATGGAGATATGAGTAAGTTGGGAGCCTGGGACATTCCATCTTTACTTCATCACCTCTGACTCCATATTCACAAAGCTTGCTGATAATGGTGGTACAGAAAGAGAGGCACACACAGTAGGTCTTCAACAGTGATGAGGAAGGGGGGTTATTTTGTGAAAGACACCTTTATAAAAGTCTTAGAGAGTTCACACCACAAGTTGGAAGTACCAGGAGAAAGGGACAGGAGTTTTATCTTTAAAATTATGCCTGTGGGGCAAGATGGCTTTTAAGCACTTATTTCCAGAGGTTTTTCCCAGCAACCACATCTTTAACCAAATTATGCCCTCCTGTGTCTGTAACAGTGTACTTATATATAATAAATAAATCTAAAATTATGCCTGTGTGTGTGAATGTATATTTGGAAGTGTAGGTACCAAGGAGGCAAGAAGAGGTTCATGGATCCCTTGCAGCTAGAGTTACAGGTGGTTGTGATCCACATGGGTGACGGTATTGGTACTCAGAGGAGAGTCTTGTGAAGATGAGAGAGGGGACTGGAGAAAGCCTGATAGAAGACATTTGGAACTGATATTTGAAGGTTGGATAGAGGGTACATGAGGACTCTATGATATAAGTGACTTAGAAGCTAACTAGCACTTAAATAATAACACAAAATCACTGTTCAGGGCAGTTGGGTTCCAGAGGAGCATCAGGGTGCAGGCTAACTTGATTCCAGCAGCACAGGTTTTGTGCCTACAGATGCAGATGTTTTGTGTCTCCATAGGACCCTGAATCACATTCATTCATCCCAAGGAATGAAGGCTAGTCCCTCTGGTGGTCTTCTTGGAAGATAAGGGAGACTTGGAAGACCCCAAGCAGAATAACCCTTGCTGTTGGATTGAAAGAGGCAAAGGTGGTTTTGGGGTAGGATGGGATCAGCTTTCTAAGGGTTATCCTAGCCTTTAGGGGCTAAAGAGCTTTTGCAGAGCCCGAGTTCAGTTCCTAGAGGACACATCAAGTCCTTTTAAGTATCTGTAACTTCAATTAAAGCGGATCATACACTCTTCTTTTCTGGCCTCTAGGGGCACTATATGCACACACACACACACACACACACACACACACACACCCTGTCTTAGGATTCTATTGCTGTGAAGAGGTACCATGACCAAAGCAACTCTTATAAAGGAAATCATTTAATTGGGGCTGGCTTACAGTTTTAGAGGTTCAGTCCATTATCATCATGGCAGGTAGCTTGGCAGTATGCACACAGACATGGTGCTGGAGGAGCTGAAAGTTCTCTATCTTGGTCCTCAGGCAGCAAAGAGAGACTGTGTCCACACTGGGCATAGCTTAAGCATAGGAGACCTCACTGTTTGCCCCCATAGTGACACACTTCCTCCAACAAGGCCGTACCTCCTAATAGTGCCACTTCCTATGGGCCATCCTTAGAGGTCAAACATTCAAACAGGTGAGTCTTTGGTATATGAGCTATTCAACCCCACCACCCCACCACCACAAATAATTAGGGCTTACCTGTCCACCAGGACTTCCAGCAAGACCTGGAAGCCTGCATTCTAATGTCTCCTTATGTAGTCTAATCTCTGCCTCTCTCAGAAATATTGCACAGACTCTACCCATCTTCCTACACACCCATCTCACAGTTAAGGTACAAGTACATTTGAAAGACAGTCTTGGCAGTTTTGTCATGCCCATCAAGGCTAAGGGCTTGCTGATCTTTGATTGGCTGTTCCTCACTGGGCTAGCCAATCCATAGGACGACAAACCAGCCTGCTGAGCACATACCTTTCAAATAGCAATCAGCCTCCTCTCTTAAGCTTTTATGTTCCAGATGGCTGCCCAGTAAGCAGGCATGGGATGGCCCCCATGCCTCAGAACCTGCAGAAGCTATCTGAACTATCCAGTGGCAATCACAGTAAGGTCTTTGCCCCCACCGGCCTACTGTCCCCCTAGCTTTTGAGTCAACCTGATGATGCTTTCCTACATGATGATCTCCATGTGCCCCCTCTTTGGGGAGATTAGGATGGTAATCTTCTTTCTCTGGCAATTGTCTCCTATTCTGTGGACCTGAAATACCACAGATTTTCTGTTAAAATATTTATTTTAAGATGAATGCCTTGCCACCCTCTTATTATGATCAATAGTTTTTATTGTTAATTTGACACCGTCTAGGATCAGCTGGGGTGAGCGTGGCTGGGGGGGGCTGTCCAGATCAGCTGCCCCCTGGGTGTGTCTGTAAAGGATTGTCTTGACTATGTCATTGATATGGGAAGAGCTTGCCTGAGAATGGGGGACATCACCCCCTACCCCCAGTTTCAGGTTTAGAGGCCATGAGGACAGAGGAAGCTAGCTGAGCACTAAGCAGGCATACATTTAGTTCCTTCTGAACTTTACTGTGATGTCACCGGCTACTTCAAGTTCCCGCCTTCACATCCCTGCAGTGATGGACTGTGACTTGGAATCCCGAGCTAAAATAAACTCTCGCTTGAGTCACTTTTCGTTGAGAATGTTGTATTATAGCAATGAGAAACGGAACTGGAGCAATTATCTTTATTTCTTGATGATAGAAAACCCTGGTGTAGTGCAACTTACCGATGCCTACAGGGGCTGTCTCTGCAGAAGTAGATGTCCCAGGTCTGAGCCTATGGTAGCCATTTTCTCACCCCGCCCAGTGCCTTTAACCATATTCAGCGGCTGGTGCTCTCCTCTCCTGATGCATTCTTCTTACTCTGTCTCCAGGCTCTGGTAGAGCTCTCTCTGAGGCTTCAGGACTCTGAAGCCATGGAGTCCTAGAGTTTGGGAGTAGATTCCTCCAGCTGTCGTTAAGGAGGGTAAGAGAGGGCAGCTGGAGTCTGCCTTTCTCAGGGACCCAGTAGGAGATGGGTGTTGCATCTGAAAGAGATACTAAGAGACAACTTTGATGGACTTGTTACAGGGGCAGATCAGGTGTGAAGGGAGCAGGGAGGGATGATACAGAACAAAGGGTTGACATCAGGGATGTGAGGGGAGCAGCTGTCAATACCACCGTGTGGCTTTTTCTGGGAAGACATGAACAAATGTCTATTCACCCCAGGTAGAAAGTCAATGGGAAGAAGAAAGGTCTCCACAGAGCGTGTTTTAGTGTGTCACTGGAGTAACTTAGGAACATGAAGGACTTGGAGGCAGCAGCAGCCCTACCTCGAAGCCTACCCCAGCAGGAGTGCTCAAAGGCTTGCCAGCCATTTCCAGTGAGGACCTATACCCCGTGTAAGACAGAAGCTACAGATGGGTGACCCGGGTGTAGCTGAAGGAGCTTTGAACAGACAAGGCAGAGTCATGCAAAGAAGTCGAGCTGCAAAAGGTTCTTCTTCCACTAAGCATTTCATCTTTGATCTCTACAGAATCGGGTGGTCAGGCGGGGTGGGCAAAGATAGATACAGTGTTGTAGTGTAATGGTAGTCATGACTGCCTCCAGGAAAGAGAGTAAAGTGTGAATAATTGACTCTGCTTTTGCCTCACAAAAAAAGCAGGATCCTGAAACAGTGAGGCTGGCTGGATGGAAGTAAATGGGTGTTCACATTGAAGGATGGAAAGTGGTTCTATGGCAAACCATTAGGACTGGGCCCTGAGAGGCGGAGAACGCAGCTGCAATCACTTTCCACCTTTAAGTGCGTTCAGAAGGCATTTCAGGGGAGTGACTCTCATCCACTCTCTGAGCCCTGATCTCCAGGCAGCTTTATGGTTTTCATGTAGGAAACACGGAGATGAGACGCTACAGAGATATTCCCCAGGGGCATCAAGACGCAACCGGGCTGGAGGATACTGACTTGGGTACTGGGATAGTTAGCATCGATCGTCAACTTGGCAGGATCTCGAATCATCTGGGAGACAAAGCCTCTAGGCTGAGCAGTGAGGGAGTAGCTGGTTAGGAGAGCCTCTGGGTACTCCCATTCATTGAGATAGAAAGGTCCTCCCTAAATGTGTGGTCCCATCTCACTGGCTGTGGCCCTGGACTGAATGAAAAGGAGAAATCGAGTTGAGTCTAAGCGTTCATCTTGACTCTGCTTCCCGATTGGGCTGCTGCATACTCCTGCCTCTGTGAGTTCATTACAATAAACCCTACCCTCAGTCCATGAGCCAAAATAAACCCTTTCTCCTTGTGGTGGTTTGTATATGCTTGGCCCAGGGAGTGGCACTATTAGGAGGTGTAGTCTTGTTAAAGTAGGTGTGGCCTTGTTGGAGTAGGTGTGTCACTGTGGGCGTGGGCTTTAAGACACTCATCCTAATTGCCTAGATGTCAGTCTTTCACTAGCAGCCTTCAGATGAAGATGTAGAACTCTCAGCTCTGCCTACACCAGGCCTGCCTGGGTGCTGCCATGATCCCACCTTTGATGATAATGGACTGAACCTCTGAACCTGTAAGCCAGACCCAATTAAATGTTGTCTTTATAAGAGTTGGATTGGTCATGGTGTCTGTTCACAGCAGTAAAACCCTAACTAAGACCTTCCCTTTAGCTTCAGTTGTTATTTATTTTATTTTTTTTCTAGGCACTTTGTTGAATAACTAGAAGAGTAAGGATTTGGATTGGCGTAAAAATCAGAAGACAGCATGGAACTCCCTTGCACACGTCCAGTCTTCTTGTCATTAATATCTTATTACTAGGCATCCTTCTTTTATGAACTAGTATTGGCACATGCTTATTAACTCAACTTCACAGTCCGTTTGGGTTTTGACAGGTTTTGCCCAATGTCATTTCCCAGGCTGGGATGTTTGGATACACACATGCTTGCTCGATTGTCTCTTTAGATGCCTCCTGGCTCTGGCTGTTCCTAAGACTTTCCAGGTTGCTCATGACCTTGGCCATCCTGAGGAGCTGCTAGTCAAGTGTTTATGGAATGCCTAGTGATTGGGATTGGTCTGACATTTCTCTCAAGATGACATGGTGCAGTGTGGTTTGAGAGAGGGACCCCAAGGCCAAGTGCTGTGTCAAGGGTATGAGGTATCAAAATGATTAATGACTGTTGGGGCTGAACTCAGTCACCTGACTCAGGTGTTTGCCAGCTCTCTACTGTAAAATCACTTTCCTCTCTACTTACATGCTGTGTTTTTTTTTCTTTCTGAAGGATTTCCAGTACATTTAAAGAGTGTTATGTGCTGCCCAACTTTGGTGACCAAAAAAGAAAAAGGAAAAGAAAAAGAAAGAAAGAAAAGAAAAAAGATCTATATGTGTGGTTCAATTTCCTCAGATTTTATTCCATTATGGTTAATGCACATCAACTGTACAAATTAACATGATCCATTCTCAAAGTCCACACACCGTGATATTATGCAGGCATAATATCAAGTTCTATTTATGCTTCTAACCCAGTTTTCTGGTGATGGGTTTCCCCTCCCCCCCCAGCCTTCCCTCCCTGTCCTTTGTAAGCTAAGGAGGGCTACATGGAGCAGGGTGGATTCATATGGTAGAGGGCAAGCTCTAGCTTCCAGAAGCTTTCATTCCCAAATAGTATCAATTAAGGCTGGGAGAAGTATGTTGTAGAAGTAGGGTATTTAGAGAAGGTTGTTTGGGAGGATCAGAAGTAATTAGCAAGACCACTAGGCTGGTTTGTGTCTAGAACTGATCATGTCAAAGGTTACCAGTTGCTCTTGGCAACTGTAATGGAAAATCTGGGAGACCCAGCAAGGCTCAGAAAGGACCCTATTGGGGAGGCACCTCTCAGCTCTTAGACTAAACCATCTTGGGGTTGCAGACAAAGCCTCAGACTTGAACTCCCCATAAGAGGCAAGAAAAGTCTATATTTATAGAATATGCAACAAGAAACAAATGTCCAGTTTTCCTAGAAAAAAATGGAAAGAAGACACGCTGATACCACGAGCTGGTGTTGTAAGAAAGCAGACGCATTGCATTTACTATACAGTGTGCAGGGAGCCTCATGACATCTCTGCTCTTCAGTTAATAACCAAACTCTTTGGAAATTATCCTGGACCAGAGTAAATATGAAAAGACGAAGCTATAAGGTTGTGTGCTATTTGAGGCTAGAGAGATGGATCAGTGAATAGGAGTACTGGCTGCTCCTCCAGAGGACTCTGCTTCAGTTCCCAGCAACCACACTGGGTGGCTTACAACCACCTGCAACTCCAGCTTCTGAATATCCAGTGCCCTCTTCTACCTTCCCAAGAAATACACACATACACACACGTACACACATATACACACATGTACACATGTATGCACACATGTACACACATACACACATGTACATACATGTACACACATGTACATGCATGTACACACATGCATGCACACTTGCACACACAAGTACACATGTATATACACACATGCCCACATAAGCATGTATGCACATACATGTATACATGATCACTCCTACACCTGTAATAAATCTTTACAAAAAAGATACATATTCTATTACTTAAAATATAGAAAAATCAGAATTACCTTTAATGCTTAGGGACAGGTGAAGTGCTTAAGTATGTCTGTTATTGCCCATGGGCTACAGCCTCGTGGAAGTTACTATGGTCCTCCTGTAGCTGGGGGAGAGGCCCTCATGTCCCTTGTCCTAGCCATGTCACTGTGTGCTAGCCAACTGCTCAGTGACAGAACCTGGCCTTGTTCTGGTTCTAGTCTTCTGCTGTTACACATCTCTCTGCTTTCCTGGGTGAGGTAATTTCTCTTTCTGTGTGTCTGTCTCACTCATGTGCATTTGTGTTACGTTCATTTGTGTGTGTGCACATTCCTATGTGCGTGGGTATGAGTGCATGCCCTTAGAGGCTGAGAGGCTGAGAGAGGTGTCTTCCTCCATCACTTTCTGCCTTATGTACTGAGACTGGGTCTCTCATTGGAACCCAGAGACCCAGGTTTGCCTAGTCTGAGCAGCCAGCTGGCCTGGGGAACCCCTATCTCTGCCTCTGGAGTGCTAGATTACAGGTGTGTCACTATGCCTGCTGGGCATGCATGCTAGTGCTGGAGACCTGTGCTCAGGTCCTCAGGTTTGTGTGAGAAGCACTTAAGGCACTAGGTCACCTCCCCAGCCCTAAGGTGGCAGCTCTTGCTGTAGCACCCCTCAACCATCCTTAGTAGGAGCTGGTCTAGACTGGTGGTTCTCACTGGCAGAAGGCCATCTGTCAATGTCTTGTACACTTGAAGTCCCTCCTTCCTCTTTCTATCCCCCCTTCCCTTCATTGTGAATATTAGAAACTACAGCACCACCAACTTGCTGAGAACTCAACTAGTTAGTGGCTGCTCTCTCTCCCTCCCTCCCTCCCTCCCTCCCTCCCCTCTCTCTCTCCTCTCTCTCTCCCTCCCTCCCCTCTCTCTTCTCTCCTCTCTCCTCTCTCTCTCTCTCTCTCTCTCTCTCCTTCTTTCTGTCTGTCTGTCTGTCTGTCTGTCTGTCTGCCTGTCTGTCTTTAGTTCCTTCTTTCCTTTTTGAGGCAGGGTTTCTTCGTGGAGCCCTTTATTGTCTTAAAACTCATTCTGTAGACCAGTCTAGCCTCAAACTCAAGAGATCTGCCCATCTTGGCCTCTTAAGTGCTGGGATTAAAGATGTGCATCACCAGGCCCGGTTCTCTTCCTCCATTCTCATCTAGGGAACTGGATGTTTTGTCTTGGTGTCCAGCACAACTTTGTTCAGAGGTGGATTGATGGGGGGGGGGGTAGAAAGAAGGAAGGAGGGAGGGAGGGAGGGAGGGAAGGAGGGAGGGAGGACGATGAGCCCCAGTCCCTCTGTTCTGGCCCTCCACCTTGACTCTCTGTTGGGTTGTACACACCAGTCTTTCCCTTATCCCTGAGCTCTATCACCTCCTGACTTCTAGGGCCATAGTCCAGTGAGGGATAGAAACCATGGAGATCCCGCTGCTTCGCTGCAAAGCAGTTCATTCTTCCTTCCAGTCCTCTGAAGCAGCCACCGTTGACCTCACCATGAGTTATGAATACCAGAGAGGAGAGGATGCCTATTAAAGTTCATATACCTCTTGGGTGGCTCTTATAATCCCAGCACCCACCCTGCTGGTTAATGACCCTAACCATGAATCATGATTCTTTGCTGGTGGGATCTAGAACAGGATAAAGGTCCTGGAGGGCGAACACAGTATGTTAGCCATAAGGGAAGTGCCAGATTAGAGTGGACGTGCTTTCAGACTCTACAGCTGGCTCTATAGATACAAACCCCTCCTCTGCTGTTGGCTGTGTTACCCTGCAGAGTGGTAGAACCTCCCTGTGTCTCTCATCTCCAAAACGGAGACCACAGTGTCTAAGGTCAGTTTGAAGAGTCAATGACATGGCCTTTTCAGATCTGTTTAGTAACCATCAGTCACCAAGTTGTAGCTTGAACAGTGTGTATGTTAATAAGGAATTAATGAACTTCTGTGGGTGTATTAGGGTCACCAATACAACATCATCGAAGAAAATAACCTGGATCTGTTTGCACAGAGTCAGATCACCTTGGGTTGGAGCCCATCCAAGCCAGCTTAGCAGCAGTGCGACATTGGGGAGTCACTGCAACTGAGTCCCCATCTGTAAAATGGGTACAGTAAGTTCTCCGTGACACAGGCTGTCGTCTAGGCTGACAAGCAAATTTAGATGTGGAGCAGTTTTCTTGTGCTTCTGTATCATCCTGTTAGGTTGGTATTGTCATTACAACATTAAAAAGAAAAAACAACCTGGGGTTCAAAGAACTGATGCTGTATGTCACACTGATGACAGGTGGGCCACACGGCGTTTATAGTTTGCCGACGTCTGACCTCATAAGTTCATTTCTGAGAATCCAGGGACTCTTTGGAAAGGAAGCCCCTGGTTTCACCATGACAGCTTGTATCCAGGATTGGGAGGGTAATGGTGACAGGATTTGAGGGAGTCTTCTGGGCACTGGGGGCTGTGGCAGCCCAACCCTGCTCATAATGCAATCACTGTCTTGCTTAAAGCAAACATCTCAATTAACGCAGGTGACATTTTTGGGTTCCATGGCTGCAGGTGGGTTTGTCTTTGTATCATTTAAACTGTTGACAGCGAGCCCAGGTGAGTTCAGGCCTGTCATGGGCAAGGTGCTTTTTGGCGATGTGTGCAGGGCTTTGTGGAAATGCGGGAACAAGCAAGAGTCGGGAACACATATTTAGATGAGACGCTTAGTAAGAAATGCGCTTTATTTCACAACCACTATACACACATGCACACATACAGGTGTGCATGCACGCATGCACATGCACACACACACACACACACACACACACACACATACACGCACAACTCTGGAATGCTGTTATTTTTTTCATTCTGTTTTTGACATGCAGGCTTCAATCCATGAAGTTGATTGATTTCATGGCCCCAGAACTAGCTTCCAATTTGTAGCTGCAACCCATAGTTTGAAAACCCTCATGATAGGTAGGGGCAGGAGAGCTGGCTCAGTGACTAACTACATTTACTGTTTTTACTTTTCCAGAGGACCCCAATATTGATTCCAAATGTCCAGCTCGGACAGCTCACAGCTGCCTGTAACTCTAGTAGCAGGGATCTATTCTCTGCATTCTTCTGGCAGGTACCTGCATGCACATACACATACATATACATGCACACTCATGATGGCATGCACCCATGCACATGCACACACATGCACAAACATATGCACACTCACATGCACACACATGGTGGCATGTACTCATACAATGCACATGCACATGCACATGCACACCCACATGCACACATATGCACACTCACATGCATACACATGCTGTCATGTACTCATGTACATACACATGCACACAAACATGCACATGCATATGCACACACACTGGCATGTACTCATGTACACCCATATGCACCCACATATATACACTCACATGTACATACATATTGACATGTACTCATGTACATGCACATGCACACAATGCACACACATATGTATACTCACATGCACACACATGCTGGCATGTACTCATGCACACACACATGCACATGCACACTTATATGTACACACTGGCATGTACTCATGCACACACATGCACACACACATACATGCTGGCATGTATTTATGTACATGCACATGCACACTCACATGCACACACATGCACACACATGTATACATGCTGGCATGTATTTATGTACATGCACATGCACACTCACATGCACACACATGCTGGTATGTACTCATACACACATATATTTAAAAATCAATTGTAAAATATGCTAGAAAAGCCTTAGACCAGACTGGTTTCTTAGCTCCTGAACTGGGTTCGTCAACTGATCTGGAAAGTCCTGGGCTTGTATGTGCTGGGGCAGAGGCTGTAGGCATGAGGCAAATCTTGGCATTCACAACACTAGGATACTACTATCTCTACGTGCCCTCTTCCTGTGCCCACTTCTCTACATCGCTGCCTTTCCTTTGTCACTAGCTTCATCCACGTCACTGAGTGCTACTAACACAACACCAACCATCGATCCACCCGGAGCTTCTGTCCTCAGCTGCCTGTGGACCGTGCACCTTCCAGGATTCACCTCCGTTAGACTGGTCTCTGCCAAGATGTCTTGTCAGACAGGCTTCCTGTGACCCTCAATGGCCGTGTCCACCATTCCTACTGTTTATCTTGTCCTTATTTCTTCTTGATATTAATACTTGTTATGTATGCTCATCTGTTCTCTCTTCACCTTCTCATTATAAAGTAACTTATATAAAAACAGAAGAACCAGCTCTCTCACTCACTCACATATACCCAGAGAATGCCAGCCCCAGCCACACAGTGTGGGCACCGTGTCTACTGCTGCTTTGTTCATGATAGCAAAGAGTTGGAACCAACTAGTTGTCCAACAACGGATACATGGATAATAAAAATTTGGTATATGCTTATGTATGCCATCTGTGTTGATATACATATATATATTATGTATAAAATTGTGTACATGTATATATAGTATGAATACTATTCAATTCTAAAAAATTTTAAAATTCTGGAAAATGGATGGACTTAGGATGGACTGAATTAAGATATTAAGTGAGGTCACATAATTTCAGAAACAAAAGCATGTTCTCTCTTATAATTGGAATGTATGTATGTGTGTGCATGTGTGTGTGTATGCGTGTGTGTGTATGCATGTGTGTGTGTGTGTGTGTACTATAAATGTATACTATATTTGCTATTGAAAGTATAAGATCTAACATGAAGCTCTGTGGCTTCAGAATGGCTGCTCTAACTGTATAGGAGTTCATTGAGATTCATAGACTTTGGGACCGGTTAATTTTGGTGTGTGATGACTTTTATTCACAAGTTTTTTATAATAAAGTTTATTAAAAATACTTGAAAACATGTTCAACATCCTTAGCCATCTGGGGAATGCAAATTGAAACTGCTTTGAGATACCAAATTAAACCACACACACACACACACACACACACACACACACACACACACACACACCAAGAAATGCTTCCAGCTTCTTGTTATGTCTCTAGAGGAGTGCCTAGTCCCTAGCAGGTAGACCTAATGAGCGTTTGTCAAACAGTGCAGCAGAAACACGTAGGAAATGGGACTGGCTATCTTATCTTCTTGCCTCCACTCCCCAAGATCTTAGAAACTCACTTTGCAAAGTGTGTTTTATCTGTTTATTCCTCGAGAACAGTGTGTGATCATGTATACCATGCATGCCGATCATACCCACCACCCACCCCTCCCCCCAGCTTCTCCCAACACGCATCTCCTTCCTGATGTCATAGCTTCCATTTTTCTTTACAACCCCGCCCCCGACTCCAGTTAATGCTTCCCGTTTGTTCACAGTTGCAGGCCCTCACTGGAGCACAGCAGCCTTTGAGGCAACATCCCTGAGTCTGAGAACGTGGACTTGGCGGTGGAGTGTTTGCCCAGTCTGTGGACATGCTGGGTCCCAGTCCCAGTCCTGCCGCTGGGGGCTACAGACCAACTGCCCACCAGGTGGTAGCAGGTGCCAGTGCGCCACTCCCTGTTGTGGTCGGAAGTGATGGACTCTGGGATTGTTTCTACTTTACGTTGTCATTCGTTTGAATATAATGCTTCTAAAAACTTTCCATAGCAGTTGACATGAGAGTGCATGATATATGCGTGTATACACGGTACACGGCACACAGAAGTGTGTAGTTACACACACTCCTATATAAAGCACATGTGGAGGCCAGAACCAGATGCCAGGCGTCTTCTTCTACAGTTTTCCAGGTTACTCTCTTGAGACAACGTCTCTCACCAAGCTTGCTGCTTCTGTAAGTCTGGCTCGCCAGCAAGCTCTTGGAATGAATCTTCCTGGATCTAACCTCCCACTAATGCTGGAGTACAGACACACACATAGTGCTTGCTGGAGATTTGAACTCGGGTCCTCCTGGCTACAGCATAAGCACTCTTACCCACTGAGCCATCCCATTAACACACACACACACACACACACACACACACACACACACACACACACACACACACCAAGAAATGCATCCAGCTTCTTGTTATGTCTCTGGAGGAGCGTCTCCCTAGCAGGTAGACTTAATGAGTGTCCAACAGTGCACCTTGCTCAAGGTTTTATGTGCTTTCTTTTCTCTTGGCAGATATGCAGGGCAGAAGTTTGAACCACCTGAAGGGTCAGCAGCCTAACTTCCAAAGTGACTGTACCACTCGGTGTCCCCCCCTACCCCCAGCAGTCCCCACAGTTTCTCTACATCTTTGTTCGAACTGTTGTAACTGCCCTGTTGATTCCAGTCGCCCCATCCCGCTAGGTGGGAATGAGCCTATTTCGTTTTGTTTTCATTGACTTCCATATTTTTTTTAAATAAATTGCCTATTCAGAATTTTCCCTTGGTTGTTAGAGGAGGTGTTTGTCCTTCCTTCACGGAGCTGGGGCACTTCCTTCCACTCTTTAGATGCACATTCTTTATCCGACGCTGGGCTCAGAGAGCATGCTGCTTTGTCGTTTGCTGTCTTGACAGAGCTCTCTAACGCCACAACAAAAACAGAATCTAAAAAATTATTGCTAAGTCTAGCATATTGAATTTTCTTTCCCTGCCTGTGTCTTTTGTTGTCTTAACCTGAGAATCCATAACCACACGTACTGTCTTGGCCACTCACCCTCCCCCCTACCCCCGAGTCTGCGTCAAAGCTTTTTACTGTGCTGGCTGTTACGTTTGGTCTCTGACTCACTTGGAGCTGACTGCTGTGTGTGGTGTGAGGAAACTGGCCCCACCGAGCTTCATTCATGGCTACTCACTTCCCTCCACTATCTTTGGAAAAGATTGATCTTTGCTTATGTAACAACCTCGGCACCCTTCTTGGTCAGGTCTAGAGTCCTTTGACCCTAGCTGTGTGGCTTACTTCTGGACTCCCCAAGGATTTGGAGAGTAACCCAGCTCCATGTGGAGATCAGCTGCCACCTTGGTGATGTTAAGTCACCAACCAATGAGCTCAAAACACTTTCCCACTTATTTACTTAAACCTCGGCCAACAACTTTTGTCATGGTTTTGAGGTTCTAGAGTAGTTTTATGATCCCGCAGTTAAACATTCCCTCCTTATATGATTCTTTCTCCTGCTATTGACCAGTGGGGTTTTCTTCATTTCTCCTGCTCCTTAAGAAGCTGACGGATTTACTTCCTTCCTAGTTGTTGCTAGGCTTGTTTTTAGTTCAAAATTTTATATATTCATTTTGAGACAAGATCCAAAGTATGTAGCCCAGGCTGGCCTGGAACCTGTGATCCCTCTACCTGGGTCCTCAGGTCCTCCTGTCTGCAGCTCCAGCACTTTCACCCACTGAGCCATCCCGTCCGTCCACACCACTCAGGGATGTAAAGATCTTTGTGTAAAGACGTCTTCACTTTCTATTGGCAGAAATGCAGGGCAGAATCACAGAGCCCCGTGCTGAACCACCTGAAGGGTTAGCAGGCTCCAGCACCAGACTTCCAACTTAGCATCTTCTTCTTGGTCCTATGCATTTCCAAGGGTAGTCCGGCTCCTGCCCGCAAGATTGTTGGTTCTTTGTTGTGTACGTAACTCCTCCCCCAGCGGAGTCATCTCGCTGGCCTGTTAGTGACAGAATTCTTCTACTCTCTAGTGATACACTTCCTTTTCAAGTTTGTCTACTGTTTGGTTCACTGTGGTTTCTTGTGGCTTCTGCTTGCATGGTGGCTCCTCATCGTCTCCATCAGTCTGTATCTCCTAGTCCACAGCACGGCTGTTTTCCTAGTCTGGTAATACCTACCTACTCATAATCTGTCAATGCACGCGTTAACGCCATTGATCTGGAAGCCGGCTTGCTGCTGCTTGTTTTGTTTTACGCCTCCGTCCTTTTGGTTTTCTTCCCCCTTCCTCTTCTATGGCTTCTGTTGGCATTATTAAATGGATGTTTTTGTAATGTAGAGTCACGATATCTTTAATGCTACTAAAACTTTCCAGAATTATCTTCTTAGCCATTCAAAGGTTTCCTACAAACACCTCAGTCCCTCAGAATCAGCTCAGATTTATGTTAAAACTCCCCGTGATATAAACATGACTCTGGAATAGCTCTGCCTCCTCTTCGTGGCGTGTGCCAGGGCCGTTCCACATACTTCATTTCCAAATGCTATCCCAAACAAAACAGTGAGTACAACATTTTATGTCTTTTCGAGCTGTTGGGAGAAAGGAGAAAAATACACATCAGTATCTTTGGTTCTATTGGCCTTCTTTTTAATTGTTATATTGTTACTGTTGCTTTTCATTCATGCAGATTCAAGGTCTTCTCTGGTACCCTCTCTTGCCTAATGCAGCTTGGCTCCCTTCTATCCTCCCCTACCTCTATTGTGCAAAGAGGTTTCATTTCTGTATAACTAGTGACCTTATGCGTCTGGGTTTTTTTCTACATATGACATAAACGCGTCCTTTATTTTCCTTCACTTGCTTCAGAGTAAATATCTAAAGCATGCCAGCAATTTAAAGGTGAAACGTCTACTTACTTTTAATGTTTTTGGTTGAGACATTACTCCCCCCCCCCATGCCTCTATTTACTCCCTCCAGCCCCTCCCTCAAGCCTTTCCCTGGTCTCCCAGCTCTCAACTTGGTAGCCTCTCTTTCTTTGAATATCACTGATATATATTTGAAACAGAGCAAGGAGGGGGGTCTCTGTGAAGGTGTGAAAGGAAGGAAGAAATGAGAAAATGATGTAAATAGATTATAATCTGAAGAGACAAATGAAATAAAACATTTTTTCTCCTTGCCTTTAGCTCACAGCGTTTTTCTTTGTGGTATGTCCATAGGTCACTTGGTCTCTCTCTCTCTCTCTCTCTCTCTCTCTCTCTCTCTCTCTCTCTCTCTCTTTCTTCTTCTTTCTTCTTCTTCTTCTTCTTCTTCTTCTTCTTCTTCTTCTTTTTCTTCTTCTTCTTCTCCTCCTCCTCCTCCTCCTCCTCCTCCTCCTCCTCCTCCTCCTCCTCCTCTCATATAACAACCTGACTGCAGTTTCTTCTCCCTCCACCCTTTCAAGTCTCTCTCCCATCTCTCCTCTCCTCCAGATTCACTCCTCCTCTCTTTCCCATCATAAAAGAGCAGACCTCCCAGCCCAACACAGCATTACAGGTTACAATAAGACTAGGCACAAACCCTCACATCAAGGCCGGGTGAGGTAACCCAGTAGGAGGAAAAGTGTCCCAAGAGCAGGCAAAAGGATCAGAGACATCCCTACTCCATTGTTGGGAGTCCCCCAAAATACCAAGCTAACACCCACTATATATATTTACAGGACCTAGCACAGACCCATACCGTCTCTGTGATTGCTGTGAGTCCATGCTAGCCCTGCTTCTTTGATACTGTGGGCCATGTTTTCCTGGTGTCCTTGACCCCTCTGGCTCCTACAATTCTTCCTATTGGGCTTAAAATTCTACATTTCTATAAATCTAAAAAAAAATTATATCATACACACATATACATATACACACACGTATACACATACATACACACATACATGTGTGTGTGTGTGTGTGTGTGTGTGTGTGTGTGTGTGTGTGTGTGTGTGTGAGTTCAGATATTTGTGGTGGCCAAAAGAGAGACTTGGGTCCTCTGGAGTTGCAGTTACATGTATTTGTGGGCTGCCTGTCATGGCCTTGGGAGAACTCTGGTTCTCTGCCAGAGCAGCAGGAACTCTGCAGCGCTCTGTCTCTCCATCTTTGTATTACATGATAACCTATTTCCCTGCCTTCTTCTCTTTTTTCCTTCTAATTACCATTTAACTTGTGTTCCCTTAATCCTCTGAAGGTCTGTGAAACTGTGCTGGTGTTTCTCCTCAGACTGCATGATTGCTTGATCCCCATTGGCCTTCAATTCCCAAGTTCATCCCTCTGCCCATTCAGATGGAATGTTGGACTCTTCAAGAATTTCTTTTGTCCGGTTACTTTGCTTTCCACTTTACCAAGATGTCTCCTTAGCCCCTTCGATATTTTGTATCTCTCTATTTGATACCAACTTGTCTTCATAGCCTCTTCGATACTTTGTATCTATTTGATACCAAGCTGTCTTCTTAGCCCCTTTGACACTTTGTATCTATTTAATGGGCCGGGCCATCATACTTACCTTTCCATCTTCTGTCCTTGATTATTTGAGCATAGTTACAGTAATAGCCTTGAAATGTTTACCCGTTATATTTAATACCTGATTTCTCTGTGGTTGTCTGCTTGTTTGACACAGGGTCTCATGTAGCCCAAGATGGCCTCTAACTCACTATGTAGCCAGACTGGCTCTGATTGCCTGATGCTTCTACTCTACCTCCCAGGTGCTGGGGCTCTGCCTGGTTGACAGTGGATAGGAGCTCTCATTAGCCACGCCACCCTTCTACCCAATGGATTTGTTGTCTTTCCATTTCCTCATATGTCTTAGGAATTATGTTTTTGGAAACTAGATATCGAGATCATCTGTGATGACACTTCCCAGAATTCTGCCCTCTTTGGGTCTTAGCCATTGCTGCTTGCCCTTTATCCCATTTCGTTATGGGCCAGATTGTTTTAGTGAACTTAACTGTCCTTCCTTGCAGAGTGGCACCTCAAAGCTTCCCTGAGAGGCGTGGCCAGGACATATCCTCTATTGTCCTAGGATAACAGTGGTTTTGTGGGTGTTACTCGTCACATGCAGAGAGCAGAGGACGTGTGCAAAGGTTAGTTATCTCTAGTCACCAAGTGGGTCCCAGAGATTGAATCTGGGTCATCAGGCTTGGCAGCAAGGGTCCTTACTCACAGACCCATGTCACCTGTCCTTGAAGGGATACTTTCTTAAGACTGGTGTCTGATTATTAGCAGCCACAAAACCCAGCTTCTTTCTCCTCTCTGGCAAATTAGCTGGCATACTGTTTAATATTTACAATGAGTATATATAGCTCCCCTGCTTTTTTCCTTCCCCGTAGTCTGCACTCTCTAAATGAACCCCTAGACTTGAATGCTCCCCATACCATGTTGCGAATGAGATTGATTCCCTGGAGGGAGACATTGGGAACCCCTCTGGTCTATAGGCTATTCCTCCTTCCTGGGGAGACCTCTTCGCTATCACTCTAAAAGCAGGTGACGATGGATGGCAGCCAAGTTTTAGAGTCACACTCCCAGCCTTGGAGCCTGGTGCTCTGAGAGGTTAGCAACAACCTCAGTCTTTGCAGTTGGCATCTCTGTTGAGGCAATGCCCCACTCCATGGCCAGGACAGGAATCAGCAGGCTCATAGTATTCCAACAGTTACATATTCAGGTTAAAGACCCCATGTCTTCATTGAGACAGGGGGTAGCAGGGAACTCGGCTTCTCATCCACACTGAGAAGAGCTTGGCCTTGGCAGAAGACTCAAGGGGTAGCTCAGCAAAGGCCAATGCCCTATACCATAGACTCGTCCGGCCTCTGTGAAAAAAGAAGCCCTGTTCTTGAATGCACTATAGTACTAGAACAGGGATTTAAGCTTCTATCTTAAGCTGAGAGAGAGAGAAAGAGAGAGAGAGAGACAGAGACAGAGACAGACAGAGACAGAGACAGAGAGACAGAGACAGACAGACAGAGACAGACAGACAGAGAGAGACACAGAGACAGACAGAGACAGACAGACACAGAGACAGAGACACAGACACAGAGAGAGAGACAGACAGAGACAGAGACACAGTGACACAGAGAGAGAGACAGACAGAGACAGAGACACAGTGACACAGAGAGAGAGACAGACAGACACACACACACAGAGAGAGAGAGAGAGAGAGAGAGAGAGAGAGAGAAACAGAGACACGCAGAGAGATTCATGAGGAGAGAATCGGTGGCAAGAATAGCTAACTGTAATTTATACATAGCAAGTGTTTTTCCCAGTGCTTTCTACATATATTAATTTGTAATGTAATCTTCACGGCAGCCCGATTATGCATCCTTTAATATGCTTAACCTTATTATTTCTCATTTACGATGAGAAAACAGACATGGAGCCATGAGTCATTTGCTCAAAGCTGTACACTTGTATGCATCAGGCCAGCGTTGGAGCTTAGGCAGACTGGCTCCTCGACCACCCTGACGAATTGTCTGAAGAGCTCTGCCTCACGCAGTGGGTGTGCAGTCATTAGTGACCGAGTGAGTCCATGCATCAAGAGATGCAAACTTTCACTGACAGAAGGGATATCCCATCCAGTTTTCTCTCGTGTTGTATTTACTCTGCCTCTGACTGCTGACCTCCTTGAACATTGAGATCTGGCCAAAAGCCTGGTGGCCCACATCATGAATCCCAGCATCAGGAGGCAAAGGCAAGTAGATCTCTGAGTTCCAGGCCAGCCTGGTCTACATAACAAGTTCTAGGACAGCCAGGGCTGCATGGGAGGACCCATTTCCAAAAGAAATTATTTGAGATCTGAGATAGCATTCAGTAGCATCCCCTGTGAGCCAGTTGATCATGTGACCTCATCAGAACACAAGGAGGTTGTGTCCTTGATACCCACATTCAGCCCTTTCTCATTACCGCCTGCACGCAGGGCCTCTTCTGTTACCAAGAATCACTCTGTCCTTTTTCTGACCTCTGCACACTGTTTCCCCTCAGAGCAGGGTCATCTTTACAGAGCATGCTCGAACCCTGGATCTCTTGGTGCCTCTGCATACTTCGAAGTCCTCTCAAAGGTGCACATGGAGTGTCTGCTTCCTCTTAGGAGAGTGATGGATGTTGCCTTTGAGGAACTGTTTGGCTTTGAAGTCCCACTCCCTTCTTGACCAAGTCTCAGGTGCCCTTGTTGTACCTCAGCCTCCCAGTGGATGCACAATGTCATGAACACATAATTGTGACCATGGGATGCCCCAGCATTTTGGATTTCATTTTCAGAGTTTCTGAAGTACTGGCATTTAATTCTTTAAATAAGATGTGAAATAGCACTAGCATCTCATATTTAAGTGTGTGTGTATGCATTTGCCTGCAGAGGCCAGAAGAGAACACCCTGGAGCTGGAATTATGGATGGTTTTGATCTGCACAAAGTGGGTATTCTGGACCAGGAGTATTGTTAAACATCGAGCCATCTGTCCATCTTCCTTTGATTTTATTTTAATGGAAATTTGATGTTTAAGGTGTGTGAGTGTAAGAACTGCTAGTTTCCTTAAATAAAAATCTAGAACATCGGTTCTCAACTTGTGGGGTGGGATCCCAAAAGAACTATCAGAAAGCACATAACGGTAGCAAAATTACAGTTATAAAGTGGTACTGAAATAATCTTATGTGTGGGGGTCGCCACAAAATGAGGAACTGTATTGAAGGGTTGAAGCTTTGGGAAGGTTGAGAACCATGAAGAACAAGTGTGGAACCCAGAGGTCTTCCTCAAGCCATAGTTCACATCTGGAGGTGACCGCTCTCTCTGATTTTCTCCACTGTAGAAAGCGTCACCTGATTTGGATCTTCACATAAAAGGGAATCATGATCCATACTCCATGCCCTCTTGCTTACTTAACATTGCCACTGAGTCTGGCCTGTTTGTTTATTTCTCGTTGATGTATGGCATTTCTATTGCATGAACATAACAGATCACTCCTTCGTGGTTTTATTGACACTGTGGGGTGGTTTCCAGCATTTGATTATTATAAGGCATAAGTAAATCTTGATGTTTTCATTCATATTTGATTAAAAGCTTTGTAACTAACCATTACAGGGTAGAACTGTATTAGGGTTTTCTTTACCTTTTTAAAAACATGTTTCTCCATGTTCGAATGTTTGAGAGGTGAGTTTTGAGACCTTCCCTGGATCTTCCTAGCCAACGTTTGATGCTGCTGGCTTTACAGTAAGCTTTTTTCCATATATACATGGTTTTCTCATTTTTTATTTGTTACTTATTTGATAGCTATGGATGTCTTTGCTCATCCGGATGTCCGTGCACCATGTGCATGGCCTGGCGCCCAAGGAGATCAGAAGAGGGCATCAAATCTTGTGGAACTAAAGTTCTGGATGATGATGAACCACCATGGGGTGCTGCGAATCAAATCCCGGTCCTCTGCCAAGTACTCTTAACTGCAGATCTGCCTCTCTAGCCCATTTGCACATATTTAAACTTTTCATTTATGTCTTTATTTTGTATTCATATATGAGTGTGTATGTGGTGTATGATGTCTACACATATGTTCAAGTTGCCAGAGGAGAGAGGAGAACATTGACCGCACTGTTCTATCTCTCTGCCGCCTTCCATTGAGACAGGGTCTCTCATTGAACCCGCAGCTAGGCCGGCAGCCAGCAAGCCCCAACGATCCCCTACATTTTAACCCCACAGCACAGCAGTTGCAGGAAGCCATGCCCATATCTTTATGTGAGTGCTGGAGATTCAGGCTCAAGCCCGCATGCCAGTAGAGCAAATATTCTTACCTCCTGAGCCATCTCCACGGCCCCTTTAGTCACTGTGTGGAGTGCGTCTTTGGGACGTTTAGTCATTTGGGAGGCAGGGGGTCATTTTCAACTTGACTTTCTACTCTTCGGGCCTACACATCTACTATATAAGATACATAAGCACCTTTCTAGAGACATACATTTGGATTCCTTTCTCCCCGAGTATGGCTTCCTCACTATTTTTTACTGGTATATTTTGAATACTTTAATAGATGCTTATGAGTCTCACGACACCTAGCTTATGGATTAGAATTGACAGAGGGGTGGGACGCTCTCTGATCTCTATGAGCATCTCCATGTGTGTGCTGCACACAAACTCAGGCAGGCACACAAATACACGCATAAAAATAGATAAGCAAATCAAATGAAATTGTTGAGCTTATCACCCACAGCTGTGTGAGAGCCTGAGAATTCCTTCCTTTCCTCCTTCCTTCCTTCCTTCCTTCCTTCCTTCCTTCCTATCTTTCTTTCTTTCTTCCTCCTTCCTCCCTCCCTCCTTCCATTCATTCATATTCTCTCTCTCTCTCTCTCTCTCTCTCTCTCTCTCTCTCTCTCTTCCTCCCTCCTCTTTTTCTTTCTTTATTTCTTTGTGTAAAAAATATTTTTACTAATCCTTTGAGATCTCATACAATTTACTTGATCACATTCACTCTCAACTCCTCTCCAATTTCTCTTACAGCCACATTCTGTACTCCCTAATTGTCCATACTCCAATACATGGAATCATCTTCTGGAACAGAGTCCACCCACCAGAAGCCACACCTTTAAAGAGAACTGACTTTCTACAGGAAGCCATTGACCACCAACAGCTCCTGGGAGTCCATGAGTGCAGTGACCCTGTCAGGTCCTCTCTTGTTTGAAAGATACCATTTCACTCACGTCTTCTCTGATCTTTCTCTCACACTCTTCCTGGCTTCTGTTCTGACCTGGTCCCTGAGACTTCTTAAATCCCATGGAGTGGTCATCCAGTTCTACTGTTGACCACTATTGCCATAGGCGGTGGCTCTCCACCCAAGCAGCCCATTAGAGTCACACAGAGAAAACATGACCCAGTGACATGGTAAATCGTGCTATAGAAGACTATGGTCACCACATCAAGATAGACACATGGACATCTGCTGTGGGATGTGCAGTGGGCAAAAGCCATGATTCCAATGGGCAAGTGGGAATTTATAACCAATAAGCAGGACGCAGGTCAGTGGATGTATGACTAACAGAAAAAAATGGGGGCCTAAGGGAGATCCTGGCTAAGCTGATCTTGTGGGATTCTCAGTGGGAGACAGATCAGGGTCATCGAGTTCTGGAGGGGAGAGGGTGATCACATGATCACATGTGCAGGGTGGAGAAGGCTTGCTTAAGTAACCCTTGGTTTCTAAGACTAGATGCTCATCAGGAATTACTCTCAGGGATGGAGAAAGTTTAGGAAGCTGAATAGAGTTTGGTCGGCAAGAAAACTTTCTCATCAAATAGAATCTCCTGGGTGTAGGGAACTACCAGAAGGGGCAGGGAATCTGCAGATTCAACTGCTGCCTCATGTTGTCTGTCTGTCTGTCTATCTATCAATATCTATCTATTTTTATCATCTATTATATACATATATATACATGCACGCACATATGTGTATGTATGTCATCTAAACAGCTTTAAATCTCATGCTGTTTAAATCTCATAAATCTTTCATTTCTCTTTGTCTTTCAACGTCTCCCTCTCCTCCCTTCCCTTCTGCTCCTTTTCTTTCTCTTCCCCGCCCCTTCCCTGCCCTTCCCTCTTTCCCTCCGCCTCTTCAATCTCTACCTTTCCCCATGTTTATATCCTCTCTCTAGTTCCGTGTCTGCCTCTCCAAGTCTCTTTTGGAGCTCCTTTCCTGGGTCTTATCACGTGCACATTCCTGTGAACCCTGCCCTGGCTTTCTCTGGGTCTCTCCCCCCTTTTCCACCCTACCTGGACCCCACTGTGTGTCTGAGCACATGCATGTGTAGATCTCCATTTTCCTTCCTCTCTAGTTTTCATTCTTCCTGTAAGTTCTCAATGAATATAAACTCAGTTGCAGGGACGTACGAGACACAGACCAGACCCCGCCTCCACCTCTGTCGACCTCAGGATGCTCAGTCTTCTTCAGGAGCCCTGTCTGGGTCTGTTCTGCCTCTGAGCAGGGTTTATCTGAGTCCCTCAGCCTCCTGTGCTTCCAGAGATAAGGTGGCTTTTGTGGCAGGGTTGTCTTGGACATGACCTTCAAAAGACTAGATAAGACACACAGGCTGCCCTGGGCTGAGGCTGACCTTCCTGCCTTTGACTTTGAGAAGCTGGAGCTCCCTAGGGGTCTTTGTGCCCATCCAGTTCTTAGGATGAGCAGATTGGTGCTTCTATTTGAGCTGATCATCGGTCAATTCATCGCTCATCAAATAATTAAATGTGTATCAAACGGTACCATACACCAAACTCTTGTCCTTGTCTTCCAAAACCCAAGTACGTTTTTATGCTACAGATGGCGCGTACCCTCTGTGTTTCTGTCTTGTGTCATGGACAGCAAACCTGCTGTGTTCTATGGACTCCACTCATGCAAACAGCTTTGTAACAGAAGTGATTTTTATCAGGAGAATTACTCCTTTCCTGATAACAGCCTTACCTCCTTGCAAATACTTTGGCTGTTCATCAATCACAGCTATTAAGGGACCAGATGCTCGGCCCCCTATATATTGGGGCGATGTTTACGAAACAGCATCTTACTGCTGTTGGAGGGGAACGCCGACCTCATATGTCAGTTCTGCTGCAGCGAGCTGTGTAAGCAAGCCTCCTGTCATCCATGCATGCACATCTGTAGCTACTCATTAGTTAGTCTGGTGCATTTCTAACTGATCAGATACAGCGTTATGAATGGTGGATCTGATTAACAGGGTACCGTGCAGAGCTAGGAGAGGGGCATGGAGAAAGATGGTGGCTGAGTTCCTGGAACTCAACATGTCCCAGGACATCTACTCCAGCTGGAGGACTTAAGGAAGGATTTCCAGAAGGAGGGAGAGCAACACTAAGGTGTAAAAGAGGGGCGGTGCTACAATGAGGTCTGGCTCTTACCACACATTTATGGTCTCTCTGGCAGCATAATGTATTGTACACACAGTTCCCCATCCCCCAGTCAATGAGTACACTTCGTGCTGCAAACAGTTCTCTGGTGATTACTAACAGGGAAACCACCATGAAGATACAATACCATCTTTTTTTTCTTTTCTTTTCTTTTCTTTTCTTTTCTTTTCTTTTTTTTTCTTTTCTTTCTTTTTTTTTTTTTTTTTTTTTTTTGAGAGTGGCTCTCACTGTGTACCTCTGGCTGGCTGTAATTCATAGGTCTTGCCTTGTCTCTGTCCCCTACAGCCGAGATTAAATGCACGTACCATGATGCCTGGCTACATTACTGGGGTATTTTTGTTGTTTTGATTTACTTTGTTTTGTTCTGTGTTTTTGTTGTTGTTTGTTTAACAAACAGTGTGACACTGTTACCGGGATTTTAGTGCCATGGTATAGTACCTATACCTGGTCGGGAACCAAATCATTGTCCCGCTGCCCAAATTTCTGGTGGCAGCAAAGACCTTCTATGCGTGTTTACTCTACTTATTCCTACAGAGCAAGAAAGCTTATTAGAGTTCAGGAAAGTAGGCCCAGGAGGCAAAAGCTGGTAGAAAAGAATATTAGTTCTCAAACTCAAGTCTAAAGGGGGCCACCACGTGATATTTATTTCTCCAGTTCCATCCTTTGGAATAAACTAGGATTTTGGGTTTTCATGCAAACCATTCTACTTTTATATTAGAGAGAATTCTCTCTCTCTGTCTCTGCCTCTCTCTCTCATATACATCTATATCTATCTATCTATCTATCTATCCATGCATTCTATCTATCCATCTATCCATGCATTCTATCTATGTATCATGTGTGTATGTATGTATCTACTATGTATTTATGTATGTATGTATGTATGTATATATATATGTATGTGTGTATGTATGTATGTATGTATCTATCTATCTGTCTATCTATCTATCTATCTATCTATCTAACTACATTAAATTAAAGACTCCATTATAAATAACAAACCAAAAAAATAGCGGGGTTGGGGATTTAGCTCAAATATTTATTATAAATAAATAAATAAATAAATAAATAAATAACAAACCAGACACCTAGGAGCTCCTCTGGCTATCCTTCCTGATTATATATTAGAAATTTGAAGGGAATGAGGAGGAGGGGGATTCACAGCCACTAATGCCCGTGATACCACCATGTTGTTCTGAGCAGCACAGCATATTTTATGAGTCTTCCTCACGAATATTCCCATCACCAGTATCCGTATTATCTCATTTAATCTCTGCAACTACCTGGCAGGCAGGTATTGTAATCTCCATTGTGGACAGTTGCCAAGCTCATCCACGCGGGCTCCGTGTTCTACTGTAGGCAGTGTGATACTGGGCAGGTTGGAAGTGAGAGAAGAGGGCTGGTGGAAGGAGAATGGTTTTGAATGAGAGACCTGATTTTACAAGATGCTCAAGTGGCCAGAACTTCAACAGCCTGGTAATTGTGTAGATGATGTCGTGTTTGTTTGTTTGTTTGTTTGTTTGTTTTTGCGGGCTGTGTCTTCATTTACTGTTTCCCATGTACTTGTTCCTCCCAGGGATGCGAGGACTTCTTGACCAGGGAGCTGGTTCTCTGTTATGCGAATATGCTGAGTGTGTATTAGTCACTCACTTGAGTGCTTTTTTGAGATTTGTCCAACTGTCGGACTTTCTGTTTCTGGCCTTAAGCCTGGAGCAGTTAACCCCTCTGGTTGACGGTCCACAGGAGTTAATCCTAGGTGGGAAAAGAAGCTTGGCCTTCTGGGAATCCAGCTGGCGGGGTGAAGACAGTGTAACTCCAGTGAGGGAGAATTCCCAAATCCCTGAACTCAAAGACCGCCGTGTGCTGAGCCACCAGGGTGTTTTTTACATTTTCTTTTTTTTGACCTCTGTTCCTGGACAGGCAGATTCCATGAGGATATTTGTTATGAAAAAAAAAATAAAACCCCTAGTCACTGACTAGGTGACTCCAGGCTATGTCTTTAACGTCCTTGAGTCCCAGGCAAAAATATGGCTTGAAGGTTTTATATTAGTCTGGGTTTGACATGAGACTCTGTATACCAAGTGTCCAGTGGAAGGATGAAGTGACCAGAAGGGAATGTGCACCATGGAGCAGGTGCATTAGGATTGAAGCTCCGCCCCTTTCCTCCTCCCCTCCCTGCTTCCTCCTCTCTTCCCTTCCCTCCTCCCCTCCTCCCTCCCTCCTCCCCCTCCCCTCTCTCCTCCCTCCCTGCTCCCCTCTCTCCTCCCTCCTGCTCCCCTCTCCCCTCTCCCCTCCTTCCTCCCCTCCCTGCTTCCCTCCCTCTTCCTTCTTTCCTCCCCTCCCTCCTCCCTCCCTGCTTCCCTCCCTCTTCCCTTCTCTCTCCCTCCCCTCCCTGCTCCCTCTCCCCCCTCCCTCCCCTCCCTCCCCCCCCTGCTTCCCCCCTTCCCTTCTCTCCTCCCCTCCCTCCCTCCTCTCCCTCCTCCCCTCCTCCCCTCCCTGCTTCCTCCCCTCCCTTCTCTCCTCCCCTGCTCCCCCTCCTCCCCCTCCCCCCTCTCTCCTCCCCTCCTCTCTCTCCCTTGTTGTAGTCAGGGTTTTGAAAATAATAAGGCTCTTGTGTTTTGGCTCTCTAAGGTCCCCCACAGTGCATGATTTGAAGGTACCTTCATCAGGCGGTGGAGCTGGTTCAGAAGACAGTGGGATCATCGAGAGACCAGGCTAGCAGAAGTAGATCACACTCTAAAACCCCTGCTTAAGATCCGTTTCCCCGTCTGCCACCCTGAGCACAGCATCTACTTCACACCCCTGCCGCGGATGGAGCCACTTTACCATGCCTTCCGTGCTACCGTGGACTGACATCCCCTGAACACATGAGCCGAAACAAACCTTTCCCCTTTTAAGTTGTTCCTGTGAGAGCCTTGAGGGGAAGAACACACGCATAGCTAAGCCAGCCATTAAGAGAGTGACTGTTTCTCTCACACACATAACCATGGAGTGAGGGCTGGGAAGGATGTATCTCTCCTGTACACTGAGATGCATCTTTGTATCTTCGGCTTTGAATATAAATGATACAAGTCACTTGGCCATCCATACAGAGATGCATTTCAGCCTGGGTCCCTGTCTCATTGCACAAAATCAATCTCAGGTGTGCTGTACCTTTGGGCTTGGGCAAAGAGATGTTGAGTAGTGAAATACCCAGACAGACTTTGACGGAAGTGGTCCAAGGAGAGCAGTCCAAAGCAGGAGCTTTGTAGCCAGTCAGATCTGAGCAGCACCTATGGGTTTGCACCTTCTTTGTGAGTGTAGTGTGTATGAAAATGCAGAAAGTAGGAAGTGGAGGCCAAGCCTACATCCACCTTACCCTCTTGGGATTCTTAACCACAAGGAGACAAAGCTAGAAATAGCAATGCTGTGCTTCCAGGAAACCCCCAGGAAATGAGTCACGCATTGCTTCAACTCACACCGAGTGGGGATTGACCTGGCTATCAGTCTCCACAGAGCCTAACACGTAATTGTGCTGTGTCTCAGCTTACCCTCGGAAAATGGGGATCGTGGTTCCCATTAGGGAACTGTGAGGGGATGCTTTTTTGAAAGTTATGATTGCCAGCCCAAAGTTAAGACTTATATCTTCACTGAACAAAAGACGACGGCGAGAGGCACCCCTGGAAAGGTTTCGGTTCTTCGATGGATTCTTTCGAGTTTTAATTTTTGTAGATCAAAATTTTCAGATACTAAACGAAAAGGTAGTGGAGAGAGATTAAAGGATAGATTTTCTTGGGTGGTTGTTTCCATGGTAACCGGCTCAGAGGTATCATCCGTTGGCTAAAATACAGATAAATAGGAAAATGATGGTGACACGCTTCGCACAGTGCACAGCCCATAGCAGAAAACCACGGTATAGGAAATAAGAGGCAGAGCCCCTGTAACAGCCTGGATATCAATGCAATCCTTCTCTCGGAGAGCATGGTGGGAAATTTCTTTCTCCTTTGGAAGACTCCTGCCTGAGCATTTTGATGTCCAAGATGTTTCTGAGACAGAGAAACTAGAAGGAACGTGACCTAGACACACAGTTGGATGTATGGATTCTCCCTTGTTCTGAAGCAGCAGTTTCTCCGTCTCACTAAAGACATCTTCACCTGGTTCAGGATTAGAGCATTCTCCTGTGTGTCACCATCTCAAAAGTTCATCGTGCTTTCTTTCACAGTTGGACTCTGATGCACCCAAGATTGATTTTGTGGGATGAGATAGGACCAAGGCTGAAATGCTTTTCTGTATGGATGGCCAAGCGACCGGTATCTTTTATTTTCAAAGCCACAGTGTCTCCATTGATCTTCATGGGAACCTCTGTCTTAAAAACCCAAGAGTCTTTGACATGTGTAGGCTCACCTCTGAACTTTCTATTAGGTTACACAAGCCTATTTATCTTTCTTGGGTTGGAGCACGTTCTAGAAAGTTCCCTGGCTTCATCAGTAGCACCTTGTGGTGCATGATACTCAATTGACTTGGTTTTTGTGATGGTTTTCATATGCTTGGCTCAGGGAGTAGCACTATTTGGAGGTGTGGCCTTGTTCAAGTGGGTGTGTCACTGTGGGCATGGGCTTTAAGACCTTAATCCTAGCTGCCTGGAAGTCAGTTTTCCACTAGTAGCCTCCAGATGAAGATGTAGAACTCTCAGCTACTGCACCATGCCTGCCTGGATACTGCCATGCTCCCACCTTGATGATAATGGACTGAACCTCTGAACCTGTAAGCCAGCACCAAGTAAATGTTGTCCTTATAAGAGTTGCCTTAGTCATGGTGTCTGTTCACAGCAGTAAAACCCTAAGACAGTTTTCTTTATACTAATCTTGGCACCTTGATTTTCCATATATATTTCAGAGTCACCTTATAAATTTCCACCAAAACACACATGTGGCAGGGCTTTGATGACAGTGTCCAGATAAATTTGGGGAGGAGAGATGTCCTTACAACCTTGGTTTGTTGTTTTCACCCACAGCCACTGAGGTAGGGTCTGTTGTGATCCCATCTGATAGACAAACTGGGCCACTCTGTGTCTGGGATGGGAAGTAATCTGGACTGTGGACTGGATACATTCTGTCCTACATGGAGATACATTTTAGCATTGATATGGTTTCAGAGTCACTGCTTTATAACAGGAATAAGAGCAATCCCTCTGTACTGTTTTTATTACTTTGGTATTTATTTATTGATTGATTGATTGATTGGTTGGTTGGTTGTGAAAGGGGGGGTTGTTGGGCTGGATATACAGGGCCTTAAACTTACAGAGCATCTGTTCTACCAATGGGCTATAGTTTCATCCCTCAAGTTCAAACACAAGCATCTCTACTTTAAAAATATAAGCACTGCTCTCAGTGGTGGTTTTTGCCTACAGAGGGAAGTGTTAGTTGGAGTCCAGAAGCCTGTTGAGTGCTCAGCTCTAAACCTGACATCTATATCCTCCCCGGGGCTCAGAGAAGAGCTCAGAAGAGGCAGAAACAATGAAGGCGTTAGAAGATAGGAGGGAAGGCTGCTACATTCTGTCTTCTGGGTGTGGAGTGGATGCCACACCTGTGAACTCACAGCTGCAATGGCTACTTGCATGGGGCTGGCTCTATCAGTATTCTGTCATGGGGTGTGGAGGGCTTATAAGGCCCCACCCCTCCCAGAGGAGCTATGGGCATTTAAAGGTTGCAGGAGAAGTTGAAGCCATATTTCTGGACAGAGTGCCTTCATAGTCACCCTCATGCAGGCAGCACTAGGAATGATGGGTCCCCAAACAAGACATGAAAGATGAAAGTTGAAGTGGAAATGGAGCTGGGGAAGAAGAAGAAGAAGAGGAGGAGGAGGAGGAGGAAGAGGAGGAGGAGGAGGGATAGGAGGAGGAGGAATAGGAGGAAAAAGAGGAGGAGGAAGGGGAGGAGGAAGGGGAGGAGGAGGATTAAGGAGGAGGAGGGATTTGGTGAGGGACAGGATAAGAGATGATAATGGGAGCATTTTGATCAAAGAATATCATCTATCTATCTATCTAGTTTGTGTATGTATAAAACTATGGAAGAATAAAACATTA
This sequence comes from Rattus rattus, assembly GCF_011064425.1. Lineage (NCBI taxonomy): Eukaryota > Metazoa > Chordata > Mammalia > Rodentia > Muridae > Rattus > Rattus rattus. Next base: position 37,076,643 of record NC_046169.1, read on the forward strand.
CTTGTTTATAATAAACACATTATATTAGTTTACCAAGTAGCCCTGGCTGGCTTGCATAGACCTCTCTTTATAGACCAGGCTGGCTCCAAACTCAAAGACGTCTTCCTATACCTGCCTCCTGAGTACTGGGATTAACAGTGTAAGCCACCATGCTTGGCCCATAAAAAAACAAAAAGCAAATAGGTCCAGCCAAGATTGTGGTCATTAGAAGCCCACTGGAGACCCTCAAAGGCAGCATCCAATGAAAGAAGTCAAGTCACTGGTTCACTCCCTCAGGGCTTTCAAGATGGACGGGGACATTCAGCCCAGGAGGGCTCAGTAGGAGAGGTACCAAAATCACCATGCTGGATAGAAGAGTATCTGTGAACTGAGAAATGTGCTGTGCTTGGATTTTTCTTACTGAAAATAAAACCCTCATTATGATTCTTTGATCCTCAGGATGATTTTACAAACTCTTTGACATTATTTTTAAAGATTTGTTTATTTGTCTTAAGACACTTATTTTATTTTCTCTGTATGAGTGTTTCGTTGGCTTATGCGCCATGTATCTGCAGTGCCCACAGAGGCCAGAAGAGGGCACCAGATGCCCTAGAACTAGAGTTACAGACGGTTGTGAGCCACTTATGCAGGTGCTGCGAACTGAATGCAAGTCCTCTGAAGAGTAGCCATTGCTCTTCACTACTGAGCCATCTCTCCAGCTCCTGGTTTTCTGCTTTAATCTTCATTTAAGCTGATACCTTAATTATTTGCTACGTAGTTCCTGGTGTACTTACAGCATTCGATGGGTATTCTCTCCTATCCCATTTATATGTTGCCATCTGTCTTAGTTAGGGTTTTACTGCTGTGAACAGACACCATGACCAGGGCAACTCTTATAAGGACAACATTTAATTGGGGCTGGCTTACAGGTTCAGAGATTCAGTCCATTATCATCAAGGTGGGAACATGGCAGCATCTAGTCCGGCATGGTGCAGGGGGAGTTGAGAGCTCTACATTTTCATCTGAAGGCTGCTAGCAGAATACTGATTTCCAGGCAGCCAGGATGAGAGTGCTAAAACCCACGCCCACAGTGACACGCCCACAGTGACACGCCCACTCCAACAAGGCCACACCTTCTTTTTTTGTTTGTTTTCAGATTTATTGAAAATATAGCCTAATAGATTAAACAGCTCCACGTGGTGTTCTGAAATTCATCCCAATCATAAGCTGAGTGACCTAGAGGTTAGAGAGACTGCCAAAGTCCAGAAGCTTCAGCTTTTCCTTGGTGTTAGGCTCTATCTCAATGATCTGATCTAGGGCTAAGACCTCAGGAACATAATTATCTCTACTCTTTCTCTCTTCTTCCTGCAACTTGATAGAGATACCTCTCACAGGACCCCTGTATTATCTTCATCAGATGGGTGACATAGCCAGCTATCTTGTTCTGAAGATTTTTTGCTGGGAATGGTGGTGATCTCCTGGCACACACACTTGTTGGTGTGGAAGTCATTACCCAGGCACGTGTAGTATTTCTCAGTGACAACCTGGGCTGTCCTCTTCACAGTCTTGGCGCAAATACTGCCCATGTCGATGGGTCACGGTAAAAGAGGAAACAGGAAACACAGAGAGGCCTATTAAAGCGCCAAGGCCACACCTCTTCCAACAGGGTCACACCTCCTCCAACAGGGCCACACCTCCTCCAACAGGGCCACACCTCCTCCAACAGGGCCACACCTCCTCCAAGACCACACCTTCTAATAGTGCCACTCCCTGGGCCGAGCATATACAAACCATCACACCATCTTTTTCTCCTGTTCACTTGGTTTCCAGAATACCAAATCTTTCCCAGCTCACACACGCTCCCAAGGCAAATTAGATAATACTACTGAAGACTATTGTGTAGCTGCGAGTGTTGTAGTTCCATGTTGGGGGTGGCTCCATACGCTCGCAGTTCCCACCAGCCCTCCTGTATTTTTCCGCGTTCCATATGACGTCATGCAGAAGGAACTGAGATCCTGCCGGTCAAAGAACCAACGCATCACCACGCAGAGGCTGTTCTAAAGCAATGAGCCCATCCTTAGTCAGGCATCCATGTCCAAGGTACTGTTACCAACACAGCTATTTGCAACCACAATAAAAGCCACCGTAATAGGAAAACCACGTAGAGGCGATTGCACTGCCTACTGGATTTTTAATTGTCCTGAGGGTGCCAGAGGCAATCTTGAGCCCATTACTTCTAAATGAGGCACATTCTAAAAGGCTTGCAAAGTCCAAACTGCTTTTGCAGTCATTAGTTAGCAAGACATCTAAATAGGCCCCTCAAGATCAAGCTTGGTCTCTGGTTTCTAGAATGGGGTGTGGTAGACAATTGTGCAGCCTTTACCCCCCTGTCCGTCTCTCACCCAACTGATTTGCTTCAACTAGGAGGCGCTGTGAGAGAAGGCATCAGGGTGCCTGGAACAAATGAGGGGGTAACAGAATCTAACTTTTAAGGGAATAGGTATCCAGCAGGATTAGAGCACCTGCCCAGTGGTTCCAAGATAAACTATCTCAACCATGTATCCAAGACCCTGAACTCTTGGACAGAATATCACAGCTGCCCTCGCATCCCCTCTAGGATTCATGGTGGTACAGCAGACAGGATGACTTGGTAGGAATTCTTCAAAATTGAGATCAGCATGGGAGGTACAAGAAGAGGTGAGTGCTGGGTGATTCTGCAGGGGATGTCTCTGGTCTAGTGTGGTGAGCAGGAAACACACATCAGATTGAATTTGCTTCCCACCCTCCTTTGGGAAGAATGAGGTTTCTCCCAGGAAGGAAGAAACAAAAGAATGCGATGTTTCCTCAGACTGTGGCCCAAGGAGAAGCTTGCGAGGTAGCAAGAATTTTACTACATATTGATTACACACCATGAGGTTGAAATTGTACATATTGATTACAGACCATGAGGTTGAAATTGTACATATTGATTACGCACCATGAGGTTGAAATTGTCACCCTCTGAGTCTCTAAACTAAAACCAGGGGTTTACCCAGGGAAGTCATTCATCCATGCACCACGGACACTGAGGGAGAACCCAGATTCAGGCCTGAAATTGCCAGACTCTGTCCTTCATACCATCAGCCATAAGGTAAACTTCCTCTTCTCAGGTCTGACTCTGGGCGGGGTATCTCTTCACAAGGAAAACAAAAGCCACTGGGTCTGCAGACCTGATTGGAGTCTGATTGGATGAATAAACATATCTCATATCTCGAGATTAAAATGCAGGGTTAGCAGCAGGGAGTGTGAAGTCAAAGAGACAGAAAGGAGACAACAGCCTGACCTGCCCAATACTGTTTGAGGGGTAGAATGGACTGGGCGGGTGGCAGGTCCCTAAGCCTCCTGCTGGTAAGCGAATACGGATCCAGAAGGGTAGGTGCTATGAAACCAGCCCCACAGAGAGATGTGCCTTGCTCTGGGTCCAATCCAAATAGGCAGCTTTCTGATAAGAATCTAATGTTTCAAAGTTCCCCAGGAAGAATATGTTGGCCAGAGACCCCCAACTATTCAGCCTCCTTGGAAGCTACAGTTTTTATTCTCAACTCCTGCCTTAAATCTCGGCGGCATGCACATCTCCCCAATCAGGAGCTCATTGGAAAAGAGCAGATAATAGTGTTTAAAGGCTTAGAAGTGGAGGGGTTATAGAGGCAGGCCAGCTGCCCATCTTCGCAATCAAGTGACGGTCGCAAGGTCCCAGGATCCTCATCAAGAGATTAAATAAACCAGACTTTACCTCAGCATCCTGAGGACCAAGTCACTCAGTGACTATAAATCACTTAGCCCAAGCACTGGCGCAAAGGAAGCGTCCCATGCCTGGGAGCCATTATTATAACGATGTCATTTGTGTGTGAACTCATTAATATGCGGAATCTAAAATAGTTAATCTCATCAAATAGTAGGATGGCGGTTGTCAGGGCTGGAGATGAGGCCAACTGGGAAAGAGTTGGTCCAAAGGAACAAGTTTCAAATCACGCAGGAATGCATTATAGAGTTCTGCTGAGTGATACCCGGCCTGTTGTCAACAATGCCGGCTGTGAAATGTATGGATCTCACATAAAACATAATCAACACGAACGCAAACCTAATGACAATAACCAAAACAGGCCACTAGGAAACAGTGGAGCTGACAAATGTGTTTGTTATTTTGTTTAGGTGATGGTATCAGGAGTGCATTCTTATTTTCGAGGTTTCCAGGTTGACTGTATGAAGAATGGGCAGTATCGCCATAACCTGGCTCTCCTGTGTGACATAGTCAGCATCAACCCAGCTAGATGAGCTTCTGTCTCTGGACTACAGATCACCTGCTGTGTGCCAGGACTGGGTGAGGGTTCTGGGTGTGGCCCTTGATCTTAAGCCTGAGGGGATGATTCGTGAGGTATTCCACCTTAAAAATAAACTTGAAACATTACAGCAAGTTTCAGGCATTTGCTGTTAGTCATTGTGTGTGTGTGTGTGTGTGTGTGTGTGTGTGTGTGTGTGTGTGTGTGTGACAAAGGTTCCTCTACAAAGGTTCCAGAGCCGAAGTTCACTTGGTAGTTTTGAAGAAGAGCCGAAAGCCAGTGTTAGTGGTCATTAGAAAGGACAACAAGAGAGGCTGACATAACCCAGAACAAACAGGACACAAATAGGACACCATAGGCTCAGGCAAATAGCTAGACTTTCTTCTGGCAATGACGGAAGCCTTGGGTTTGGTGTTCTCATTGAAGAAGGCGCCCCCTCCCCCAGTTGCTGTGTAGAGAGAGAGGGGAGGTTCACAGGGAGGATATGAAGAGGGTCACTCCGAGCATGGGGAGATTTCCCCTCCATTCTGGGTACACTTTGCAAGTGGGGAAGGGAACACATTAAAGACTAAGGCCATTTAAAAAATCCACCATGAATGGAGGAGGGGCTCATGAGACCCCCGCCCCTTCTTCTGAGACACTAAAGTGCCACCAATGGTTGTTCTAATGGTTGCTGTGGGGAGGGGACCATATTTCTTAGTGCTGTGGCCACTTGTGCTGTCCTTGATTCAGTAAGCGACCCTCACACTCATTCACCCAAACGGCCCTAATTGAATGCAGCACACCACAGAACAAGAGACAAGGGGAAACAGGGAGGAAGAAGAGCTGGTATGTCTAGGGGGAATGGGGAATGCATCCGTCAGCCTCCATCATAGGAGCATCAATCCTACCACCCTGGGAACTGACTTCCTACATATACACTTTTTTTAAAAAGATTTATTTATTTATTTATTTTATGCATGTGAGTACACTATCGCTGTCTTCAGACACACCAGAAGAGGGCATTGGATCCCATCACAGATGGTTGTGAGCCACCGTGTGGTTGCTGGGAATTGAACTCAGGACCTCTGGAAGAGCAGTCAGTGCTCTTAACCACTGAGCCATCTCTCCAGCCCCCTTACATATGCACTTAAAAGCATTCAAACCCTAGTAGGGGACCAAAGTGCCCTTGATTAAAAAAAAATTATTGTTCTAGAAAAATACCCAGAAGTCTAAGCCTAATAAGACTAGATGCTTCCTTTCTTAGCCTTTCCCAAATCCCTCAGCTTTCTTCCCGTGTCGCCGACCATTGTCAAGAGAAGTTCTTTTCACTTCCAACTGCTTCAGACTTCCTGTGTAGACCCGTGCTTCTTTATTAGAGTGGGGAAAAAAATTAGAGGGAGAGAGTCTTTCTCTGTCATTTCCAAAGGCATTCTGAGTGCCCAGAACTGTGCCTGGCACACGGTGGTCTACCTTACAAAGGCTGGAGTGACCGCTGGAGTTTGTATTTGCTTCTGTTTGCTAGGAACCCTTTCTTGATAAGCATTCTTTCAGTACATATGCACTGCACATACAAAAGAACATTCCACACAATTAATGCATGTAAGTATGTTATCCTTTAAATATATTTAATATATATATATATATATATATATACATACATACACACACACACACACACACACACACACACACACACACACACAAATGGCTCAGTGGTGAAGAGCATTTGCTGCTTTTCCAGAGGATCTAAGTTCAGTTCCCAGCACCTACCACCCATCAGGCATCTCCCAATTGTAACTCTAGCTCCAGGGTGTCTGATGCACCTGAAGTAATTTTCACATACATACCTACCCATAATTAAAAATAAGTCTTTAAAAACTTACAGGACTGGCAAGGTGGTTCAGAGGGCAAAAGAGCCAGCTAGTGAGGCTGATGGCCTGGGTTTCATCCCAGAACCCATGTGGTAGAGGTAAAGAACTAGCTTCGGAAGGCTGTCCTCTGACCTCCTTACACACATGTGCCATGTAGCACGCATAGATGCATATGTGCATGTGTGCACCCTCGTGTATCTTTTTATTTTTCTTTTTTTTTTTTTTCTTTTCTTTTTTTTTCGGAGCTGGGGACCGAACCTAGGGCCTTGTGCGTGCTAGGCAAGCGCTCTACCACTGAGCTAAATCCCCAACCCCCGGTGTATCTTTTTCTACATTGTAACAGTCATGGGAAACTACCAGTAATATTTCAGGCGTAGGCGTGTGTGAGTATACACACAAACCATTCACGTCACATGCACCACCATCTTGGAACTTGCTTTCATTCAAGGCAAAAGACGTCATTAAAATCCCCTCGAGGTTGCTGGTTTTGGAACTAGGGGCTGGCTGGCGTTTGATGGCCTGCGTCCTCTGAACTCCCAGTGCCTCCACGGGTAAGACTGCCTTTCTGGACGCTGAGCCTACTTCTCCTGAGCTCACCAGGCCACATCTATTTTCAGAGCTCAGCTGTTACCTCTAGCTGTCCTCCTCTTCGTTATTCAGGCTTTTCTGTCCTGGCTGCTATTGAACGCCGCCAAATGCTTTTGGAATTCTGGGTAATAAAGGTAGACAAACGCAAGCAAAATGGAATGTGGGGCTAGGAGGTGTGGAATGTGGCTTTGTGCCGGAGACTTTGGCATGATTTCAGCCTGAAATGGAGCACTTGGTGATCGGCCTAAATTGCTTCAATTGCACCTGGCACGCAGGGCAGACGAGGTGCGGCACAGAGAGCTGGGATGAATTTTAGGATGAAGGGCTGACCACCATCTCCAGTCTGGGAAGTAGGAAACCAATTCCCAGGAGGTAGCCGGTAGCCGGCAGAGACCTAGCTTTGTACTTCGAACTACATTTTTGCTTTCAAATCTTGTGGACGCCAGCCCAAAGACATTTACTTGATAACCTCAGATGGTCATCTCGCGACGCGAAAAGGGAAGCTTAGTCATTTACAGCCCCCGTTGACCACCTTAAAAACCCACCTCCTGTCTTAATTATCATTACAACAGGGTTTTAGGAGAATGCAATATTTGCAAAATCGAACTTAAGAGATCCTTTGAGAATTCGAAGACGGTCCTCAGCAGCTTCCTGTGGGGGGGAGACTGCTTTCCGACCGGCTTGTATTTACCCACCCACAGCGTTCCCCACACCCTTCACCTCTCCCCCGTCATGATTACCGCGTTTAGTCAACTATCGACTTGGGAAACAATTTTGTTCCATTTGCCTTCTCTGCCCGAGAAAAAGAAATAAAAGGAAGGCTTTGAAGTACCTTTTCTGGCACGATGTTTGCATTCAAGTGTTAATGCGATACTGAGAAAAGCGGTGGACGCTAAATGTTTACATTAAAATGGAAATATGGGATCGATTTTTTTCCAACAGGGGCTCCCGGTCCCTTTTAAAAAGTATACTCCAAGAGGCCGAAAACAATACAAAACGCAAACCACCCTCTTTAAGTGATATTGGCTGAGGCAGCAACTTCTGGTAAGTTACAGCTTGAGCCAGGTAGGATAATTGTTTTCAATGGCTCATCAGTACGCCAGCGTCTTTGTCACATGGAAAAAAAAAAAGAGAGAATTTATTTCTCAGCCAGGCATGGGCTTATTATCATCCTAGGTACTTGTGTTTTCCCTTTCTGTGACTAATATCTGAGAAAACTACTTAAAGGGAGGAAAGATTTATTTGGGCTGTGACTTCAGTCCGTGGTCTGGCTTGCTCTGTTGCTATGGCGGGCAGAGTAGAGCATCACCGAATCGCACTGCCGGGTGGGGTCTGTGTGTGAGAGAATAAATAGCTCCTTCGACACAATCTCGGTCTTTCCCTCCTCAGTGATCTATTTCCTCTCATTAGATTTCACTTTCTGAACTTTTCCCACACTCCCTAAACCAGCAGCAGCAACTGGGGACTCAGTCCTCAGCAGACCACATGGACCTGTGTGGGACACTTCGTATTTAAACCCTAACATCATTTTCTCTAACCACAACAATATCTTCTAGGCATTTTTATTTTAAAAGCAAATCTTTCAGAACTATCAAGGCTGAAGCTCCATGAGTCCCTCTGGCCATTGCTAGACCAGCTAAGAAAAACAGATTAAACACTAATTTTTTTGGAGTGTGAGAGATGTGGCTTGCTTGCTGTTTCTAAGATGTGTGGTAAACCTCTCTTTGAACCCCTGGTTTCAGATATCTAAAGATGCTGCCCACGTTGAAGGAAGGGCTGGCCTCCCAGAAAACACAGAGAAGAGAGTGTATATTAGAAACTAATTCCATTTACTGTCCTATGGCGGACTAGACATAAGATTAATAATGATATTCACCTGTAACTCTAGCTCCATGGGATCTGATGGCCGCTTCCAGTCTCTACCAGTAACACACACACACACACACACACACACACACACACACACACACACACACACGGTAGATACACAGACAGGTATACACTCAGTCACAGAAATAAAAATCAAATATTTAATAATCACAGAGATTTCCTGGCATCTACTAATGTAATTTTTCTAAGCCTCTAAGTATCTGTTTCTCCTGGGTAGGCGCTGTTCCTTTGCCAATTTTGTAAAGATCCTGGCTAATTTCTTGAACAAATATTTACTGAATGTGTTTGCAGTTTTTAGTCCTATGGGATTGGTCAACTTATTAAAACATTGTATCAGAAGTAAATGGGGAGCAGACATCTGTCCAGGACTTCAGGAAGAATGCTAAGGAAGAATACTGTTGCAGAAAGGTATGTCATGAGAGATGGAGACAATCCTGGTCCTGGTCAATCTTTGCATGTATCCCTAGACATCTAAAGGACTGAGGCTAGAGAGAAGATGGTTTCTGGACAACGCCTGAGGAACCATGATGACAGCCTAAGAGTTCTTCCTGTTTGAGAAACTTAAGGGGATTCATCTCTCTTTCAATCACAGCTGCATAACTTAGTCCTCAGATGACTGAGGCAAGAATACAGAAGTACTTAATACATGCTTAGAGTTTTTATTACGTCATGCCAGACTTGGAGTGGAAGTATCTAGACTCTATAATCCCTCTGGTGGGTATAGTAAGTGTGTGCGTGTACACCCTGAAGAAAAAGTGTCTGCCAAGTGTTTTGAACCTTTGAAAACAAGACATGGTAGAAGTCTGAGATGGGACTGTGATGGTTGGTAGATACTCTGGCATCTTAGTAGGACCAAAAAAAATCTCTCTCTAGTGCCTGTGCTCTACCAGCAAGACTACCCACCAAATTATTCTCCAGTTCTCGCTCCCTGTTTGTACAGCGCCTACCTCATGGGAGTGCCCCTATGTTAGACACTGGGAGAATCTTCCTTTTGTGTGTCCTTCTCACTGATCTGGTCCATGACCATGAACTCAGAGTTGGGGCACAGAGGCCCATCCAACTCTTCCTGGTGATGGGCTCCATGTTTTACAGTTACCACTCTCTCTAGCCTTCACAAACTGGATCCCGCTCTCATATGATGACACATGAATACTTAAGGTTACAGTTTTGACAGTCATCCTTCCCCTTACAGTGGTAGAATTTCCCTCTGTCTCACTTGACTCTTGCTTTCTCTGCAGACATCTTTGAGAATGGGGATACCTCTGAGTCTTGCCTCTCCCCTATCACAGAACTTTCTCCAGCTCTATAAGAACCTTAACAAGTGCACAGAAGGACAGCCTGGCAGCACAAAGCAAGTGGTTGTCCCCAGAGACATCTCACACAGTGGGCAATGAGAGGTGGATGATAAACACCACTATATTGGCCTTCCGACAATAATGTTGATTGGAAGACTAAGTCTCCTGGCAATGTTGTAGATTGTGAGAACTTCACCTCCTGGTCATTTTGGTGGAGAAAAATTAATAATAGGAAGTCAGTCTCAAAGTAAATAAAAGAACATTACAAGAATAGGAAGTGACCAGAACATCAAGGGGGTAGAGATGTTCCAGTTTTCTGTCTACTGCCCTGATGATAAAAAGCAACACAGGGGAAGAAAGGCATTTATTTCAGATTGTAGTTGCAGGTTACAGTTTATAATTGGGAGGACATCAAGGCAGAAACCAAGCATGTTACATGACATCTGCAGTCAAGAGCACGGAGAAACAAATGTATCCATGATGCCTACTTGGCAGAAACAAATGTATCCATGCTACCTACTTGCTCTCAGCTAGCTTTCTCTTGTCCTGCACTGTTCAGGACTTCCTGCCTAGGGAATGGTGCCACCAATGACAATGAGTCTTCCTTACGTCAATCAACAATCAAGACAGTCTCCCATAGACATTCCCACAAGGAAGCCTGATCTGGACAATTCCCTCGTTCAGGTTCTCTTCTTCGGGGGAATCCCCAGTTGTGGCAAGTTGGCAATTAAAACTAACCATCATGTGGGAAAGATTCAGCTGGGACTAGGAGGACATCCCAGTGGTGTTCCTCATATGACAGAGACTTCCAAGGCCCTCAGGACTGGAAGTCTAAAGCTACTGAAACAGCAGAAGACACCCTCCTAGGCCTGACGATTCTGAAATGTTCTGTCTCAACTCCACTGGCCCTCAGCAGGATTTTGTGTATCTGTGTACGACAGCAACTGACTTATGGGGTCCCTTCCTCCGTCTCCCTCTCTTATAGGGGCTACACTTTCACCAGGCTTCCAAGAGCCTCCTTCCTACTAAACCACACGAGCTTGCTTTTTCATTAGAGCTAATGGTCTGTTTTGGGGGAGCCCGCATGGAATCTAAGCAGATGCTACATTTGTTGAGCACTCATTTGGGCTGCTGAGAAAAGTTCCGTTTCTCTTTGGAAACCCTGCTCTGTGTAAGACTTGGCAAGCAGCTTTCCTCCTTGTAGAGAAACAAATCCCTGGCCCCTGGTATTTGTCTAAACAACCCCTGGGGCTGCCCTGATTTCAACTGGAATTCATCTCTCATTCTTTGGTTGCAGCTCAAGCTTGTTTTTTTTTTTTTTTTTTTTTAAAGAAGGGGTTCTAAGATTCATCAGATGGTCACATGGCTGACTTGGTTTTTCAATTAAAAAAAAAAAAACATGATCTGACGCTTCTGTTCTTTAGACTTACAGTGGGAAAGCATGACCTTCTTGCCTGCTAATTGGGGAGCTAAATCTTTAACAACAAATGTAAGTGTGGAGGTGAGGAGACAATATTGTCATAAAAAATATCAACATAGGGAAAGACTAGGAGGAGGCTAAGGGTTGCTGTTACTCATAGAGTGATGATTGAAGCAGTTACTCATCGTGTGAGAGTTTGAGCAGAGACCTGAAATCAATGGTGTGGGGAAACTGGAAGTCAACCTTGTGTAAGAAAAGGTGAGAAGGAGAAAGGGGCCACAGACTCCAGCGATGCCTTGAAGAGTCCTGATCATCAGTATGGAAGCAAGGGAGTACACTGTGCTTGGCATAGTCTAGAAACATCAGGAATCTGTGTATGGCCAGAACAGAGTGCGAGAGATATGAGCTGGAGGCATTTAGATTGAAGTGTAGAAGGTTATGTTGGTCACAAAGGGGACTTGAATTCAAATTATGAATTAAGATACCTCATCTCTGTTAGGTGATTCTTTTAGGTCTTACTGGTTCTCAACCTTCCGAATGCTGCAACCCTCTAGTACAGTTCCTCAGGCTATAGTGAACCCCCCCAACCATAAACCATTTTTGTTGCTACTTCATAACTATGATTTTGCTATAGCCATGAATTGTAATACAACATATTTGATATGTAGGATATCTGATATGTGAAAGGGTTGCTCAACCCCAAAGAGGTCACAACCACTGGCTTAGAGTATCCAGGGAAGACCAGAGAGGCAGGTGAGCGGTCTATCACAGCCACCTGGGTGCAGGATGATGCTGGCTTGGATTAGGCTAACAACATCAAGGCATTGGTTAGCGGCAAGATTCTGGAAGCACTTCAGTTCACAGTGGATAATGTTAGAGAGATGTTTAGTGGGCTGAACAGCTAAATGAGTGGAGCAGAATGGGATGCCTGGGAGCCTTGGATTGCACATGGTGAACCTGGACGTGTTTATGAACATTAAGGTGCTGGTGAACAATGGGCAGATCATTTCCAGACAACACACAAGTATGTCCCTGTGGTGAGTGACTGTGCACTGTAGGAGCAAACAGGCAGGTCCAGTGTCATGCTTTGGAAGTGATGCCATCTGGGCGACGGCTGAACTGGGCAACCCTCGGGATGTTGCAGGACAAGGACAAGGGATGATGTCAAAGGGAATCATCCAGGCAAAGGCCCAGAGCAAAGGCAGAACCTCTCGCCAGTTTGAAACTAAAAATAATCCAGTTTCTCTCCAAGAGGGCAGAGATTAGGAAGGGGCAAAGGGAGGGGTGTGGAGTAGACATACCTCGGAGGCTACATTAAGAAGTCTTGACTATTTAATGAACACACAAGAGTGCCATTGGGATGTTCTAAGCAGGGCACTGAGGTCAGGTTTAATACATGCCTTTCCCCTGGACAGACCTTTCCCCCAGGAATGTGCTAGGCCAGTTCCATGAGCTCATCTCCCTTGGGCCATTCCAAGCCTACCTTCTTGTCCATACCCATTAGTGCCACTCCAGACCTTATCAGACATGTCACATCTAAGTAGGTCACGACAGACAGAAAGGCCCCTGGGGTTTCATTTCCCAGGGTCCTGGCAGAGACTCAGGGAAGGATAATCTGCCTGGACAGGCTGATTTTGTACACTGAGCTGGGGGCTCTTAGAGGGAGTGCTGGGTGCTTTCCAGGCAGCCCAAAAGAGCCAAATATAGAGGCTTTGTTTCCTTCCTTCCTTCCTTCCTTCCTTCCTTCCTTCCTTCCTTCCTTCCTTTCTTTCTTTCCATGAATTTTTTGTTTTGTTTTTATAAGTCTTTGTACAGCTAAGATCTAAGATTCAGCCAATTTACCCGTAACAGCTCTTCAATTTTGTCACCAGGTTGTGCTAAACACTGCAGCATGTGAGCATTTAGAATACATGTCTGAGTCACTTCTAGAAAGAGTCCAAGACACACCCTCCAGCTTTTGGAAATGGGATAGATTTGGATGGAACAGATTGAGAGCACAGTTTTGGAAAAACCACATTCTTATACTTGATCTGATTTCTCCTACACAACCTGGGACATATTAATAACCACAGCTCAGCTTTAGCAGTGTTGCCTTTCAAAGCAGTAGAGTTAGGCTGAGAAGGATTCAGATAGGAAAAAAATAATTGATTAGTGATGTCTGTTAAGGCCACAGCATAAAAGAGGGGAAGGTAACCACTCAACCGCTCTGTTTTCAATTCTTTTACTCTTTTTATGTGAAATTGAGAACTCAAATACAAATCACAGATTTGTAGAAAGACATCGCTAAATATTAACAGAAGCATAAATAAAAATGTACATAGTCTTGTATTTATATTTAAAGAAATTGATACCATTACTTAAAATCTCCCTTTACCTGTCCTTCCTCACAACTACAGCAATATTGTATCAAGTACTTAAGGACAAGATAATAGAAAAATTACACTATTTCAGAGCAAAGAATTGTCAGAAACTCATATTATTAGGCCATCATAATTCCTGTAAGAAAATGAAGGTGCTATTATAGCAGAAAGTAATAAACTGATCTTTCACTAGAAGAGTCATAAAACACAAGGGTCATAAAAGTATTAAACACTATGACTAAGGCAACTCTTATAAAGAACAACATTTAATTGGGGCTGACTTACAGGTTCAGAGGTTCAATCCATTATCATCCAGGAGGGAGCACAGCAGCATCCAGGCAGATGTGGGACTGGAGGAGTTGAGAGTTCTACATCTTCATCCAAAGGCAGACAGAAGCAGACTGACTCCCATGTAGTTAAGAGGAGGATCTCAAAACCCACCCTGACATAACACCCTTTCTCCAATGAGGCCACACCCACTCTAATAAGACCATACCTCCTAATGATGCCACTTCCTGGGCCAAGCATATTCAAACCACCACAACTTTTCTCAATGATGGACTGGGACCTGGAAGTGAAGTCAAATAAATCCTTTCTTAACCTATGGTGATTTTGTTTCCAGTACAAAAAGGAAACCAGAACAGAGTCCAGTCAAGTAGCTTTCAGAGGTGGTTCTGGTGTCTATGTACAGGAGATCCCTCTCTCTCTCTCTCTCCATATGTGTTGGATGTATGCAGGACTCATGTATGTGGTATATGTACATGTGTATATGGAAGTGTATGCATGTATACACAAAGACCAGAGAAGGATGCTCGTTCTCTATTTTATTCCCTTCAGACAGGGTCTTTTGCTAAACCTAGACTTAGGCTGGCAGCGCCAATGATTCCCATGTCTCTGTCCCTACAAGATATGCACATAGCCTTAACCATCTTTCAACACCAGTGCTGAGAATTTGGACTTAGATCCCCACACTGAATCATGTCTCTACCCTCTGATTACAGATTACTCTGTGAATGATTATTTAGCTCTGTGTCTCTGGATTACAGATATTCATGCAGCAACTTTCTTGTCTCCCCTTGGCTACCTCAGCCATTACTTCAATTCATATTCTAGTTCTGCTACAGAGTATATTCTCTTCCTATTCTTTTTCTTCCAAATCTGGTCCTTCAGTGTTCTCTATAACCCACAGCAATTTCTCTAGTTAAAAAGGCCAGTGACATTAGAAGACATCTTTGTCACACCCCACATCTCAGTCAGCTCTTAGCCATATCTACTTTTCTCTGTCTCCCCTCCCATCACCCAGCCCTGAGCTCACATCATTCTTTACTTGCAGGACTGTAACAGCCTGCTGATGGTGCTCCAGCTGATGGTGCTCCAGCTGATGGTGCTCCAGCTGATGGTGCTTCTGTCTATAGTACTCCAATTGATGGTGCTCCTGC
Organism: Rattus rattus; assembly: GCF_011064425.1. Classification (NCBI taxonomy): domain Eukaryota; kingdom Metazoa; phylum Chordata; class Mammalia; order Rodentia; family Muridae; genus Rattus; species Rattus rattus. Next base: position 37,091,786 of record NC_046169.1, read on the forward strand.
TGATGGTGCTCCTGCTGATGGTGCTCCTGCTGATGGTGCTCCAGCTGATGGTGCCTGATAGTGCTCCTGCTGATGGTGCTCCATCTGATAGTGCTCCTGCTGATGGTGCTCCTGCTGATGGTGCTCCTGCTGATGGTGCTCCTGCTGATGGTGCTCCTGCTGATGGTGCTCCTGCTGATGGTGCTCCTGCTGATGGTGCTCCTGCTGATGGTGCTCCAGCTGATGGTGCTCCAGCTGATGGTGCTCCAGCTGATGGTGCTCCAGCTGAGCTGGTGCTCCAGCTGATGGTGCTCCAGCTGATGGTGCTCCAGCTGAGTGCTCCTGCTGATAGTGCTCCAGCTGATGGTGCTCCAGCTGACGGTGCTCCTGCTGACGGTGCTCCTGCTGACGGTGCTCCAGCTGACGGTGCTCCAGCTGATGGTGCTCCTGCTGACGGTGCTCCTGCTGACGGTGCTCCTGCTGATGGTGCTCCTTCATTCACATCACCCCCCTCCCACACCATTCTCCACCATGCAGCCTGGATAATTTGTCCAAAGTACAAAAGTGGATTATTCATTCTTGCTTCAGCTGTGTTGGATTCTCCATGTCCATAAGACAGAGACCAAACCTGTTCCACACAGAGCTAAGGAATCAGGTCCTTGCTGTATCATGCACCCCGGCACCTGTCAACTGCTGTATCATGCACCCCAGCACCTGCCACCTGCTGTGTCATGTACCCCAGCACCTGAGACCTGCTGTGTCGTGCACCCCAGCACCTGAGATCTGCTGTATTGTACACCCCAGTGCTCGTACTTCCTATGCACACATCTCACATCCTGACCCAACACAGTGTGCACCTCTCATGTCCTTGCCTAGATCTCTCTTCCCTCCCAGTTAGTTGCCCTAGAAGCTTTCCAGAATTCTTGTTTCTCTGTTGGCAAAGTCTTCCCTAACCTTCTACCTCCTTCCCAGAAGGTTTTTGCAGACTCCCAGAGACTGTTCCATCCTTTCGTTTATCTTTGTAATGAAATGCTCATTTGTTTGATTGCTCGCTTAATGTCTGCCTTTCCAACTAGACCATAAAGTCCATTCAAACAGGAATGTGTTTATGTTAGCTATTACACCCTCTGGGCCTCATTTGCTGCCTGGAACTCAATATACATTCGATAATCATTGATTAATGATGAGTGAGTGAATGTGTAACAGGATCTAGCTGACTTGGGTAATAGTTTAAGCTCTCCAAATCCCAACTTTCTTAACATTTTTGGGTGGGACTCCTTGCTGTGGAAGGGTTGACTTGTTCCTTATAGGATGTTATAGATACTCATAGACTCTGTCCATTAGATTTTGGCAATATCTGTTGTGGTAACTAAAAATACTTCTAAACACTGCAAGTTTCCCTCTGTGGTGCAAAGGTGACAACTACTGTGGTATATTATACTAAATATTCAAGGCAATTGTTTGAAGCTCTTGGCTCTGGGACTTTCTGTTCTGTGCCTTCTGATGCGCTCGATAGCATACTCTGGCCTCTCCATACTAGAATCCTTCTTTACCTGATAGATCCGTCTGCCGACTAAGGCCCTTTCTGGTGTCCCTTCCAAGGTGTAGGCACATTTCCTGCCCCATAAATGTCAGAGTTCATGAACTCCATGACTTTCTAAGTAGACTGAACTTCAGTAGCTATTATAAAGAAGATGTAGGCCAGGGTGGGAAATGACTTGTAGGGAATAAAAATTACAGGGATGGGTATCTGTTCCTCCATGGATTTTATGCTCCCATGCAAACAAGAGATGCAGAGTCCAGATGGAATTAGTGCTGTATTCTCATAAAGTATAGAGGTGCCATAGTGTGGCCCTGTGTCTGTGTAAATAAAGTTTTATTGGAGAACAACTGTGTTGCTGTTTCTTTCTTTCTTTTTTTTTCTTTCTTGAGGTTGAGTTTTTCTTTTCTTTCTGGTGGGTGCAGCACGACTTGAGAGAAGATTGTTAAAGCTCTGGCGTGGTCTAGCCAACAGACTCATGGGGGTGCAAACAGATGCAGTTGGACTCTTCGTTTTAGGATGAACAAATGGTAGGGAGACAAAGGAAGGAAAGAACCCTCAGATTCCAACTCTTAATTTATTGATTTGAGCTCTTACCTGGGATCCTAGAGATTCTAGTTTTGGTATGCTTGTGTTACAACAGTCCCATTACTAAGTCTTAGCACAGGTCTTTAATTTTTTTTTCAAATTTCATACATGAGCACTGAATCTACTCGAACTCTCACTCCTTGGCCCCTCCAACTCCTCCCCCAATTTATGATCTCTTAAATCATTATTGCTTCATGTATGTGTGTATTTTTACATATTTACACACATATGTATAACTTACCGAGTCTGTCTGGTCTAACTCTTATGTACATGTGTCCAGGGATGGTCACTTGGGACTGGACAATCTATGTGTGAGTTTAACCCCAAAGGCAACTGATTCCCCCCCCCCTCTCTCTTTCTCTCTCCACCCCCCCCAACAGTAGTCACTGACCTCCCAGTAGTTCTGTCATCTAGGAGATGTACTTCTATCCCCTAAGAATGTGAGCATAATCTACATGGAGAAAATGTGTTGTTCACATAGATATCCACATATTTCTACTATCAATTAGAAGAGGTAGCCCCTCAGTGTCTCCTGAGCCATATGACGAGTACCAATGCTCATATACTCTGCCCTTCCTCCCTCACAGTTAAGATGGCCAACGCCCTGCTGGGGTTAATATCATCTACAGCTTTTGCCATGAGAAAGTTGAGTGGGGCCCCTTTCTCACCACACACAATGGAGGGTACAGAACGTTGATATGGCAGCGTTGCCACTAGAAATTTCTTGAGTCCATGGTACACCGGGATGTGGGGACTCTCTTGGAGAACTGATGACCCGATCAATTTGTGAATTGTTTGTAGCTTGTTCTAAACCCAGAGACTCTCAATGGCATGTGATTTCTATGCTTCCCTCCCACACCCTGTGTACACATGATCTTGTCTGGAGACTTACTCTTACCTCTGTGTCTATGCATCTGTGTGTATATGCCTATGTCATAAGAGGTCAGTGCCCAAGGAAACCAGAAGTGGGTGTTGGATGTCCTGGAGCTGGGGTTACAAGTGGTTATGAGGTCCCCAAAGTGGATGCTGGGGACCACACTTGGGACCTCTGGAAGAGTTGTATGCTAAGTCAGTGAGGTTTGGGGACTTTCTGTTTCTACAGCATCATAGGCCCTTTCCTTCTATGCAGAGAATGACTGAAGTACAAGACATGGCTTAGCCTCATAACTGACAAGGTTTCTGCTTTTCCCTGGTGCTAGAATCCTTTGAAAAAACAATAAAGGAATTATGAATAAATTGGATAAATTCTACCCATGAAGAACCATCACATTTTCGATGTTAGAAACAGATGTGTGGAAGGAGAAACAAAGTGCACACAGAGCAGAGGTTTCATGCTACAAACTATGGGTCCCACTTGGCCCTCTGCCTGTTTGTGCAAATAAAGTTTTATTGGGACACAATGATGTTTGCTTGCTTCTGTATTGTCGATGGCTGCATTGGCATTATAGGGATGTAGGCAAGTAGTCGCAACAGGGCTTACAAAGCTTACATCACTCACTCCTTGTATCTTTGCAGGGTCAACCTTGCTGACTCCTGTTAAGAACATGGGTTTGATCCCCAGCTCTCACTTACCAGCATACAATACTGGTCATGTCACATCTCTGAGATTTAACATTCTCACCAATCAAATGAAGAGAGTGACAGAACCATATCCTGAGATTGTTTCATGATTTAATGAGTTCAAGTGTTCTTCCCATTACCAGACCGCATTTAATATACTTAATGGAAGATAGTGATTATTACTATTTAGTTATTGATTTGCCCAGCTCTCAAACGATGCCTGTGTGCCTAGCAGTCTAGGCAATATGGATCCAAAGGCCAGCAATGTCCTCATCTTCAAATTACTTTGAGTTTGGGGAACAGATAACGAAGGGTGACGGCTATTATTAAGTTAGAACCACAGATAATAATAATAAATTATCATTACACAAAACATTGTTTGGGCCTCAGGTGGAAGTGGATGCTTCGGTGGGGGATCGGCAGCACGCTTCCGTTTTTCATTGCAGACACCCTGGCAGCCCACAAGGAAATGTGTTTATCTCAGAAGCACTTGGCAGAGGTGGCACGGCCGGGGCCAGGCTGGTAGAAAGACTCCATTTCTCAACCCAGCTTTCTACGTGGAATTATTTAGAGGGAAACTTTATCAGGCGGCCTTCCAGCTCCGCGTCATCCATCTTGCAGAGGTAATTCAATAGCCCTTGCCCGCTGATGATTTATGGGGCTGGTGGCCTCCGGGAGGCGGCTCTTTGTATTACAGCCTGTGTTTTATCAATGGCCAGCGACCTGCTAGCTGGAGCCAGAAGCAACAGGCTCTTTGTTGAATCCTGTTAACCCAGGCCTTGGTAAAAGTTAGCTCCGGGGCCAGCAGAGGGCGGCTGGCTGCTTGGGCAGATGCCGAGTAGTGGATTGTTCTAAGTTGGGAGCTCTTGTTAAGACGAAGTGACTCTGTCTTAATGCACTGGGGCTCTTTGTTCGGTAGAAATCTCCCATGAGCCTCCAGCCCTCATACCCTCTTGACCTTGCAGCTCTTGAAGAAGAGATATTTTTATCTTCCCTTTACAAATGAAAAACCCCAGTTGAGAGGTGTACACCTAGGCATGCCCAGATTAAGAAAGCTGGGGTCCGTTGTGTGGGGGCCTCTGAGTGTTTGTCTTTCTGGTGTCTTGACCAATGAGACAGACTGAGGCAATCTCCAGGAGGCCAGGGCCTCCCTTCCTTATCCATATTTGCATTTGCAGCACTCAGCATTAGACCTGGCACACAGTAGGTGCTCAATCAGTTTTGAAGGGGCGAATGCTTTCAGGACAATTTCATGTATCACTGTCTATTTCTAAAGCACTCTTCCATATAATCATGTTGCCCAACCCCAAGTGTCTTTAAGTCTAGGCTTAGATGCCATCTTAAGACAGCCAGCATCCCACACATAAAATGGAAATCACATAAGTTAATTTAACAGAACTGAATACAGGGATTTGGATAAACATCTCCTGGAGGGTGAGGCTAGAAGGGGGCAGTTTGCCACACAGTACATCTACATAGCCAATTACAACCATCCAGGTAAGTGGTATGGCTTTGCTGAGGCCTCTGTCTTAGGCTGTTTGGCAAGACATTCACCAGGTCCAGCTGAAACTGGGGTCTCTTCCAAAGTCAGTTTTCACTGAGGGAGGGATCTGCTTCCAAGATCATTCCAATGGTTATGGTCAGGATCCAGATTCCTCGTGGGCTTTTGCACTGAAGTCTTTGGCTGTGAGTGGAGAAGCTCTTTGCTTTATGAGTGTTTCCATAGGTGACTCCCAACATGGTCGCTGGCTTCAGCAGAGTGAACAAGCAAGAGAGAATGAGGTGAGTTTCCTCATTCAATCTCAACCATGACACCCTATTGCCTTTGCTGTGAAGAATGAGGTGGGAAGCCCATGTTCTCTGCCCCAGAATAAGGAATTAACCATGGGCCAGAGATCACCGAGCAAAGTCAGGGGCTGTCCTCTCAACCCGCACAGGCAGAAAGCAACTAATTATGCATGGGGCTGGGAGGACCAAAGGAGATGGTTGGAGTACTAGACTCTGAGTTCTTGAAGGCAGTGGCCATGAGGAGGTGACCATAGTCAGCTGGTGCTGGTAATGGGTAGGTTTCCATGATGCTGTTTCTAGGTATATAAGGAGAACACTAGGTACCTGCTGTTTCTGAAACTATTAAGCCCCATTTGGAATGTGGAGAAACTGTCCAGCAGCAACAGGAGAAGATTCAGTGAGATAACTATACCTCTGAAAATGTACCCCTACATCCACAATGAAGTCTTTTAAAGTGATTTATATGTAGAAGGGGTATGTAGAGTGGGGAAGTTGCACATGGACCACACCACATGTTTGGAGATCAGAATGCAATCTTTGGGTCCTTTATGGTCCTCCATCTTGTTCTGGGACAAGGACTCATTCCTGTTGTGTGCCCAGCTAGCTGGTCTGTGCGTGTCTATAGATTCTCCTATCTAAGCGGAGGAGTGCTGGGATGGCAGGCACCTGTGTCCAGGTTTTATGTGGGTTCTGTGCATCTTAACTCATATCCTTAAGTGTTTTAGTTTCTTTTCCTGACAAAAGCTACTTAAGAGAGAACCGGTTCATTCTGGATCACAGTTAGAGGAAACAGGCCACGATGGTGAAGAAGTCAAGGCAGCAGACACTGAAGGTGCTGATCACTTCACATTTATAGTCAAGAAGCAAACCGATACTGTGCTCAGCTCAGTTCCTCCTATTTCCTTATTCCAGGATCCTGACCTAGGGAATGACATCACCCACAGTGGGAAGTCTTCCCAAGGAATGACACCACCCACAGTGGGCAGGTCTTCCCAAGGAATGACACCACCCACAGTGGGCAGGTCTTCCTAGGGAATGACACCACCCACAGTGGGAAGTCTTCCCAAGGAATGACACCACCCACAGTGGGCAGGTCTTCCCAGGGAATGACACCACCCACAGTGGGCAGGTCTTCCCACCCCACTTAACTTAAGCAAGATGATCCCTCACATGCTCTGAAGCTAGCTAAACTTAGATATTCCCCACTTGTGGGAAAACCCTGGTCTCATAGATAATTCTAGATCCTGTGGAGACAGGAACCATCACATCATGTTTCCATCCCAAGAACTTTAATGAGGGAGGCATTCTTCCAGCCCCATGTAAGAAATTTTGACGCCACAGGGCCTGGGACTATGTGAGTGCTTGGGAATAGGGTTTTTGTAGATACAACTAAATCTGAGAGAGGAAGATTTGGGTGAGAACTAGCAAAATATGCAGATGTCATTAGGAAAGGGGGGGGATTTGGAGGCAGTTGTGTACACTGGGAGGCATGAGAACGAGATAAGGTAACTGTTTCTATAAGCCAGCTCTAGATTTTATTCAGTTCTTTGGCAGCTGTAAGATGATAGATCTCTATTCTTCAGGCCACTTGGCTTGAGGTTCTCAAGTTGGCCCTTGATCACAATTTTTCTTTCTGCCATTCCAGTTACCTGCGATTAGCCATGATCCCAACCCACTGGATGTCAACAGCCAATAAATTTCAAATAACTCTCAATGATGCGTGTTATAGCTAATCCATTTTACTTTAATTCTTGTTAACTTCCTATTCTGCTCATTTTGTATATTAGATACATTTAGGACAAATCCTTCATGTGTATGTAGGTTTTGGAATGATCCATAGTTTTAAACATCCACGTGGATCTTGGAGCAGGTCCTTTATGGATGAGGGTGTGTGACTATCTTGTAATAGGAGGTCTGGGACTCTAACACCCTCCCTCAATGTGATGTCATCTCTGGCACCGCCTACCATGCTGAACTCCTGTAGATGCCCTAATGATGCCTTCAGTGTGATCACTATCTGTTGTCACCACACAGCTGTCAGCCACCAAGAGGGTGAGTGAGAGTTGAGCAATGGTCCCGTGGGAACCTGCCCGTGACTCTCTGGAGGAAGTTTTGGTGGCTCTCCAACCATACAAACCCTGGCTGCATCTCCTCCCTCCTCTGTGTCCCTTTAGTCTCTTGAATGGCATGTTATCAAGGTGTCTCATGTGCTGTCTGCTTTCTCTTCCAGACCATGAACCCCGTGAGGGTAGGCACTTCGTTCTTTCTGCCTTGCTTTTCCCTCTGGTGCCAAGCACGCTGTAGGTAGTTTGAAAATAGCTGTCAAGTAAAATACTTGATAGCGAAAGTGGAGGAAATGGATCTCGAAGGCAGAAGGGCTGGGCTAGCTCGGTTCTAACACCTGTCTTCAGATTATCAGTTACTCGTCCTAACGCTTCTGCACACAAGTGTTTATCTCCATTACACATACATGAAGCTGATCAAAATGGCTTCCCCACAAGCAAGTGGCAGAACCGGCCTCCATCTTCCTTTTACAAGACCTCCCTGTCCTCACACCATTCTTAGGGTTGTCGTGAATAAGCAAAATGTTTGTGTTCGTATGGGCGTGGATCCAAATGCAATGCGTGTGCGTGTCATCATCTGCATCCACACTTGTGTTAATGATGATGTCATTTTTCATTTTATGTATCATGCCTTTGTAGACGGGAGTGTGTAGTGTGGTGTGTGTGATGCATATGTGTAAGTGTACATGTATAGTGTATATATGTGTGTGTGGAGTATGTTATATGTATGTGTACATTTATAGTGTATATGTGTGTAAGTGTATATGTGTGTGAATGTCTATATTTGTACATGTGTATTGTATATTATGTGTGGAGTATGTGTACATATGTGGTATGTATATATATATATATGTGAATGTTGTACATTTGTGTGTAGTATATAGTGTGTGTATATAAGGTGTATGTGTAAATGTGTATGTGTATATGTGTGGTATAAGTATATATGTGTGAACGTATGCATTTGTATGTGTGTGGTATATGTGTCTCTGTGTGTGTGTGCACGCGTACCATTTGTATCTCTCTGTGTGTGTCTGAGTGTATTTGCATGTGGGAGTGTGTGTGTGTAGTATATGAGTACATGTATATATTTATGGTAGATGTGTGTGTCTGTATGTGTGCGTGGCATATATGTGTATGTGCATGAGTATGTGTGGTACATATGTATTTATGTGTGCATGGTGTTTGTATCTGTGTATGTGTCTGTGTGTATTTGTGTTGGGGAAAGTACATGCGATACCATGTGATACCATTCATATCTGGACACTGAGAGAGATGAGAACTTCATGCTGTAGAGGCCGAGAACTCTGCTTTGTTAGAATGGATGTGTGATAAGCCCAGAGGAGGATTCAGGAGTTTGGCTTGGTAGCTCTCCACTTTATCCCTTTAAAAATTATCAAATTTTATGTAACACATTTTGTAAATACCTGTTCCTTCCCCAACTCCATCCTTTCTGATCCAACATTGTACCCCCCTCCCCCAACCATCAAGTCTAATTTGTGCCCAAACGTTCTTGGATATGTGGCCAATACTTGACTCCTCCTCCCCCAGCAACAGGCAATTGCCCATCACTCCTCGGCGAGTGTGGGGTTTTGTGCCTACGTATACATTCCACGTTGGGATTTGGTCTGGCTCTAACTCGTACAGGTTCTGTGCATGTTGTCACAAATGCTGCAAGTTCATGTGTAGCTGCCCTGCTATGTCTAGAAGTTTCTTCACAGTCACCCACCACCTCTGCCTTATACACTCTTTCCGCCCAGTCTTCCACAAGGATCCCTGAGGCTTAGGTGGAGGGATGTGGTTATGTCCCACTTAGGGCCAAGCACCCCACTTGGAAATCTCTCATTCTCTGCACATTGACTAATTGTGGTCTCTGTTGATCACTAGAACAATGAAAGTGAAGAGGTGGATTGATCTCTGGGTGTAATAATAAGTCATTGGAGGTCAGTTTAATATTATGCCCATCTTATTCCCCAGGGTGTGAACCTCGAGTCAAGCTAACTGCTAACAAACCTCGAGGATCTCTGTTTTCTCCCAACCCCACCTCTGGGGTACAGGCAGATCCATGGCCATGCTCCAATTTCTAAAGTGTGTGTTTGGGGATTAGAACTTAGGTCCCTGCTCTTGTGCAGCAAATTCTCTTCCCCACTAAACAATCTCCCTAGATCTGGCATCCAATATTCATCACTAAGAGTAAGCTGTCTTGATGGGGGAGGGTCTAAAAACCAAACCAGGTATTCTAGTTGTCCCCAATTCTATTGCACAGCCAGACAAATCAACCAACGTCCCTCCGTGAAGAGAGGATTAATAGTTTGTTGATCCATCTAATGGATTTGTTTAACTGATGGCTTCTACCATTATTAGGGGAGAGTTTAAAGGGGTTTTTATGATTATAAAACCCACGTCAATTAGTCTTGGAAACAAGAGTGTAAATACAAATGACATCTGTTCTGTTGCCAATCAAAACAAGCATCTATATTGTAGTCAAAGCTTTAAAGAATTTATTCTGCAAATATTTGAGCATGTATTATACTGGCACTGTTCTTGCGGCCATGTGAGATGTGAATGTGTGCAATAGGTACTCTTTCCCCAGGGGTCTTGCAGTGTAGCTAAAGAAGCCAGGCATACATACAAGTTAATTAACACAAGACTATCGAGGATAAAGTACTAATTAATAAGGACACTGGATGAGCCATGCTACCGCTATTACAGTAACAGTAGAGGAACATTGATATCACTTCGTCGAGGGTGGATCATCACACCATACATGGTGCTGAGCCCCTGGTGCCCACCCTCTGGCAGAGACAAGGAATCCTGGGTGTAGAGATGTTTTTTGGACAACGTTACAAAATGAACAAGGAATGTGACACAAGCTAACAAGGGATGTGATACAAGCTAACAAGTGCAATGTGATAACCAACATTGGTTGTCAGCTTGACAGGACAGAACCACCTAGTAGACAAGCTCCTGGGTACCTCTTAAGGGATTATCTAGATTAAGTTAACTGACATAGGAAGACCTACCCTAAATGTGGGCAGCACCAGTGGGGCTGATTAAAAAGGGGGAAGAGGGCCAAACACCAGAATTTACCACTGTTTGACTATGGATGTGATGCTGTGTGATCAGCTGTCTCATGGTGACTGTGCTACCCTGGCTTCTCTGCTATGATGACTGTAAGCCTAAACCAGGGGTTCTCAATTTTCCCAAAGCTGAGACCCTTTAGTACAGTTCCACGAAATTATTTTCATTGTTACTTCATAACTGGAATTTTGCTACTGTTATCAATTTGATTGTAAATATCTATGTTTTCCAATGGTCTTAGAAAAACCCCATGAAAGGGTCATTTGAGCCACACAGGGGTCAAAGCTCACAGGTTGAGAACCACTGGCTTAAATGTCTCCTTTATCCCTTGAGATGATTTCATCTGAGGATTTTACTACTGTGACAGGAAAAGGAGCCAATACAGGGGGACATGACCCTGAGTTATATCACAGAATGAGCTCTCAAGTCCCGGCACACAGTCTGTACTGTATAAGGCTGTGGGTAGCAGTTGCTGTGTTGGGAAACTCTTGTAAATGTAAACTGATAATGTTTGAACTGGGTTTTGAAGCATAAATAAGAGGTCAATAGTCATAGAAGGAAGATAAGATTCCAGGCAGAGGAGCAGCCCATAGTGAGCAGCCATGTTTGCTCCTTAATTTCCCCTTTTCTTCTGGTATCATTCTTACCTGGTCCTTTTCTTTCTTCCAAATCACCACCCATCTCTTGCACCCCATCTTTGTGAGAAGCATGGACACAGAGCCTTTGCTCCCACCACCATGACGCTTAGTTCTTTGGAGAGAGAGAAGCCTCTAGATTTGTGTTTCATCAATCATTCTGAGGACTTCACAGAGAATGTTGGAAGACCCCTGTGTTCTCTCCACACATACCTTATTGAAAATGCTAGAAATGGGTGTCGGGAATGGTCTTGGAAGGTCTAAAGTGCTATGGCTATTTTTTTAAAGGGAATTTTTAAAGAAAACCAAAGCAGATGGGAACAAACTGAATTTTCTGCCTTAGGAAGTCATGTGCTGTGAAAGTCACATAATCGACCCCGTTGGCCTTGTGTGGTGAGTGGGTCCTAGATGAGAAGGGGTGCGGGAAGGAGAGCCCTAATAAGTGTGCAATGAAGGGGAGGATCATTGTGCATCCCCTGGGGTGTCCACATCTCCATCTGAGAGTGGAAGAAACTTAATACAGATGCTCTGTGCCATCCCTTCTCAGAGCATTTGTGTTTTCCTCTGTGGGGTAGCAACTGTGGCACTGAGCCAGCTTTCGGGGTTGGATGCAGTGTTGTATTTCAGATTGGGCTCCATAGGACAAGAATGTGACAGACACTAGAATTCTTATGAGCTTGATGTATTGAGGTGAGAAGTGGTGGGGAGATGTCTTAGTTAGGGTTTTACTGTTGTGAACAGACACCATGACCAAGGCAACTCTTACAAGGACAACATTTAATTGGAGCTGGCTTACAGGTTCAGAGGTTCAGTCTATTATCAAGGTGGGAACAGGGCAGCATCTAGGCAGGCATGGTGCAGGAGGAGTTGAAAGTTCTACATCTTCATCTGAAGGCTGCTATCAGAATACTGGCTTCCAGGCAGCTGGAATGAGGGTATTAAAGTCCATGCCTACAGTGACACACCTACTCCAACAGGGCCACCCCTCCTCTAACAAAGCCATACCCATTCCAACAAGGCCACACCCATTCCAACAAGGCCACACCCATTCCAACAAGGCCACACCCATCCCAACAAGGCCACACCCACTCCAACAAGGCCACACCCATTCCAACAAGGCCACACCCACTCCAACAAGGCCACACCTACTAATAGCATCACTCCCTGAGTGGAACATATATAAACCGTAACAGGGAGGGAGATAAGAGAGAAGTGTGAGGCGGGAGTGAATGAAGTCTGTATTGTTCAATGAAGACCATGGCCTGACCCTGTGGGGAGCCCTAAAGTAAGGATGATACAACAGCTTCCTGTACTAAAATAGGACACAACTTGTAGCTCTGGGCCAGTTGGTTGTCAGATGTGGGATGTATTGGGAGAGAGGTGAGGCTCTGGGTGAGATGGATCCTGTTTGGCTGAGGGCCATCTCTAGGGCATGCGTGAGTGCCATTGACATTAGTGTATAGACCTTTGGGCTAAAGAGTTGGATCAAGATTAGCTGCATCCACCTGGTCTATTTCCACTGCCACAGTGAAGGAGGTGAAGGATGCTGAATGGAGGTGAAGGATGCTGAATGGAGATGAAGGAGGTGAAGGATGCTGAATGGAGGTGAAGGAGGTAAAGGATGCTGAATGGAGGTGAAGGAGGTGAAGGATGCTGAATGGAGGTGCGACTGAGCAAGGGTGTCATGCCTGGTTTTACAAGCCACCGAGGCTGAATTTCCAACACAAAAAACTCACAGAAGTGTCACTCCAGTGCCAATTAGGAGACTTGCACGTTCCTGTTGGATCTTGGTATTTCAAGAATCCCCACTTTTTCACCAGAACCTATCCTACTATGCTCCTGTTCCAAGACAGAACGTGTATCCTAATTGGTAAACTATTCTTGCATTCCTTTGTGCCTTGTATACAGTTGGTGCTCACTACGGCTTTCTCAGGCAAATGTCTAGACTTCTTCCCTTGACACTTCTAGCCCTCCCCATTTTGTTCTAACCTGAATTATTCTCAGGACTCCCTCACCCACCGTCAGGGTTCCCATGCTGCTTTGAACACCGATTAACCCTTTCTCAAAGCGTTCGTGATGGTCAATGCTAGTTTTCACATTAACGGAACCTAGAATCACCATGGAAATGTGCCTCTGTGCATGCCTGTGGGGGATGCACGTTGATTACATTTATTGAGTTGGGAAGACTTGCCCACTGTGGGCGGCACCATTCCCTGGCTGGGATCCTGGGCTGTGTAATGGAGAAAGAGAGCTGAGCAGCAGCAAGCATGCAGCACTCTCTGCTTCCTGACTGTGAGTGTGATCAGACCAGCTAGCTCCCGCTCCTGTTACCATGCCTTCCCTAAGACATTAGAACCATGAGCCAAAATAGCCACACCCTTCCTTCGACATTACATTCTCAGGGTATTCTATCACAGCAAAGGGATAGAATAGTAGGATAGGATAGGATAGGATAGGACAGGATAGTCAGGATAATGTCATTGTCATCAATCTAATTGTCCAGACCAAAGCCATAAAGTAATTTTTATTCTTTTATTTTTCTTTAAACCAGTAGCCATCAATCCCATCAACGAATCAGGTTTATTCTTTCAATTATGCCCCACATCATTTCTTCTGCTCTTTCTTTGCCACTCTCCTGGCCTGCCTCGTTTGTGCTCCTTGTCCAGGTGACAACTACCATCTCAACAATGTCCTTTCTCTGGTTACTGCTCAACCAGGTAGGTGTTTCCCACAGGGGCTGCCATACAGTAGGCTTTCAATACAGAGTTAAGGAATGGTATAACCATGTCTTTTTGGCTTAAAAATCCTGATTCCCTTATTAGCAGTCACTATTTCAAAGATGATCGGTTGGCTAAGTGCATCTTTGAACTCAGGAATGCAGGTGAATGATTAGAACCATAAGCCTTTGACAGGTAGCTGGTCTCAGAAGAGTCTACCTTTCCCTTGCAATACCTCAATAATCCTCTAGGAGGCAGTAGTTCCAAGGTTAGAATCTGCCACTCTGATTAATGTATGTCTTGGCTGTTCCTGAGCTTGACTGATTTTGAGGTACACCTTTGCTCTGTCTGCGTCTTTCACCTGGAATGACATCTCAAATTTACCTTCGTCTCTATGTGTACAAAAGCGAATCCATCTTTAAAGTCTCAACCCAAATGTCAGCACCATTGAAACCTTTTTTCTCTGATCCCTCTCAAGTAGGTAGAAATTATCTGGTCCCTTGCTGTGCTGACATAGAACTTTTTCTGCGTGGTCCTCATTTATAGCACTGGCCGCCTGATTTGGACAGTTTTGTGAACCTGTGACATTAACAAAGAAAGGATAAAAGGAGAGTTCCAATAGAGATTTGGCCAACTTCTGAATTTGCCAAGATGTCCTTGAAAGGAACAGCTTTTATCAATGCCACCATTTCATAGAAGAGACCTATTTAAACACCTAAGAGACGAAGAGGAAGAACGGTATCGTTTCACAGTAAGGAATCACTGTAGTAATCAAATTTAGTTCTATGAAAAATCCTCCTGTTTATGAGTAAAGAACCCATTGCAGGCCAGCCCTGGTCCAGAAAGGGGCCCTGGCATCTTCATCTTCTCTCATTTTTCACTTCTCTTTTCCTTCATCATTGCTAGCCTAAGTCTGTCATGCATCCCAATTAGTGTGGTCTCCCTGACAAAACCAGGTTCTTGGTGAGCAATACAAAACTATTTGATTAAGCACCATGAAGTACATGGACTTATTCTCTTTTCAGAATAGTATGGTTCAACATTCTGTAAGGAGGTCTATAACCCGGTGAAGTAGCTATTCTGGGGATAAGGCATTTGGCTTGCAATACCACTGCAGCCCTCTAGGAGGCGGTGGCTTTCAGGTTGGACTCCAGCGCTCTGGGTGAACAGGATCTTTGCTATTTCTCCACATGACTGATTTTGAGATTCTTTCCCCCACTCTTGGACCCTCAGTATCTTAAGCCTGTGGCAGCAGGAAACCACATCGGGGGAGTCAGTTGAATTTCCACCTACTCCCTAGCACTGAAGGAAATCATGGTCCCCAGGAAGGCACTTCTTGTCCAGTGCAGAGAGATGAAACCAGAGCATACTCGATATGCAGTATTGTAGTAGATGCTCAATAAATCCCAAACAAGTCTCCGAAGATCTGGTACACAGTCCATGATGCTGGCTCTCCTTTAGTCCTGAGGACCTTCTTGGCTAAACTTGAGCTTTCTAACACTTTGTGTTGTATTCTAGAGGCCACCTATCCCCTGAAGCAGCAGCAAGTGTCAATGGGGTCCAGAGAAAGCCTGCTGCCAGGTATACCTCAGTCACTGAGCACAGAGATGTCTTGTGACCTTCCCTGAGCTTCACTTGATCACTGCTCCTTTTAGAGCCCTGGGAGAGCTTCCCCAAAGACAAACAGCATCTTCCTGGATCAAGGTATTAACCATGGTCTCCCAGGAACGACACAGACAGAACTGTCCTATGTGGGTGGGCTGTATGGCTGGTACCCAGACAGTCTGTCTGTGGGTAAGGAAATCTTCTTTGATCATTGGCTGTGTAAATCACTGATGAGGGAGAGTTGATCACACGTAGAAAATGGTTCCTTTCTCTGGGTTAATGAGCACAGCACTCCTTGCAGAATCTGCTTGCTCAGTCTACTTTCAGATCTCAGGCGGTTTGAACAATTAATTGTATCTGGTAATTTCTCTTTGTTTTCTGGCAATAATTTCTGTTCTCCCATAAAACACATACACTCCTGGAACAGAAATACTTTTTCTTACTTTATATCCTCTGTGTGTGTGTGTGTGTGTGTGTGTGTGTGTGTGTGTGTGTATGTGTGTGTGTGTGTGTGTCTGTCTGTCTCTCTCTCTGTGCGTGTGTGTGTATGTATGGGTGTGTTTGTGTGTACGTGTGTGTATGTGTGTGTGTCTGTCTGTGTGTGTATGTGTGTGTGTGTATGTGTGTGTGTGTGTATGTTTGTATTGTGTGAGTTCTTCTGTGTGATTTTGTGCAGCCTGGTAACTTCAGCAGCACACTGAGTGTTTCACTGGTGAGATTTTCGTCTCATCCATGACAACCAGAGGCCATACTTCCCCCACTTCGGGGAGGGGGTTCATGAAGACTGAGAATGTACCATCTCTTCCTTTGCCAAGGCCTGTGGATACTGCCCATGGCCCAAGAAGAACTGAAGTTTGATGAACACCAAGGTTCTGAACCCTGGTTCTGTCAGATCTGACTTCCCTCTGCTGGGAAAGCTTACTCACCTTCAAGTTCCAATGCTAATGGATCTCCTTGGACAGCTCATGGGCGAAGGATCGATGTGTCCCTCTTGGCTGTCACTCAACACTAAACAAGCTCTCGCCACTTCTCAGAGCCTCAACATCCTCATCTCTCCCCCGGGAACAATCATAGTGTCTTTGCATATGTTCTTATGAGGATTAAATGTAGTAATGTAAGTAGAGGTCATACAGTCCTCTAGCAGCAAAATTATCCCTCTGCTTTATGACTACTTCCTGTGTGCCCAGCAGCTTTTGCTACATCTAGCTCTCACAAACTCCCTAGAAAGCAACTGTTAATTAGCCAAGCACTGGTCCATCATTTAGTCACCATTTACTAAGCACCTACTACACGTAGGTTCAGCTGTTGCTAGGGCTGGAATTTAGTTGGGATGTAGGTAGTAACAAAGTTACATAATGGAAATAAGGATAAAGGTTGTAAAGAGATGTGCTCTGTTCTCTATCAGGGCATCACAAGGGAAGGGGGGCTGAAGCTTTTCACCAACAGAGGACATCAGACATGACTGCTTGGGGAGAGTCACTCGTAGACTGAGCCTTCAGAGTCAAGTGAGAGGAAGTGAAGGTGAGAAGAATGAGGCAGAAGATTTTGAGCAGAGGAGGAAGCCGTGATATTCTTATATAAACAGAACCCATTTTAATCCAAAGGTGTGATCAAACACAGGCTACATTAGAATCTGTGGCAGACTGTTAGAGCCAAGGGTGGGGGAGGAGCCTTAGTGAAGGCTAAGTCCTGTCCTGATGATCCGCACTTCTTATTTCTATTTGTGTGTGTGTGTGTGTGTGTGTGTGTGTGTGTGGTGTCTGTACATGTGTGTATACGTGTTTACAGCCACATTGGTGCTTCTATATGTTCGGGTCATTCATGCATGTGCACACGCACGTGGATAATGAAGGCTGACACCAGATGTCTTCCTTGATTACTCTCCACCTTGTACACATTGAGGTAGCCTCTTACACTGAACCCAGAGCTCACTATTCAGCTAGCCTGGCCAGCTACCTTGATCTAAGGATTCCCTGTCTTTGCCTCCCACAGGCTGGGATTACAGGTGGCCATCATACGTGGGTTCTGGGGCTCTGAACTCTGATTCTCAGATCTGCACAGCAAGCACTTTTCTCTCCAGCCCCATCTGGACTTTGTCTATGTAAATGAATAATACATTCATTAGAATTTATGAAGGATGCTATTTTTATAATAATGTTAGAAAGTCAAAATAGGAAGGAAAGTGATATCATCAGGGGTCAGAGATTCAAGAAGATTACATCCATCATGACAGCTATTATCAATTGGCAGTGTCTGCTAATGCCTATCTGTTGGGGAAGATAGCCCATTCATGGGAAGGAGTGGTGTGATTGATTAGTGATGTCTGTTTTGGGCACAGAAGTAGAGGAACACTGTTAACAATTGGTATCTGAAGTTCTATTAAAGATTATCCCTGTCTTACATATATTTTATTGGCTGTTTTAGGTGTTAAAATATGGAGTCAAAGAATATAGACCATTAGAAAATAGCTGGAAAAAGTGAAAGGAAAGCTAGTCTACATATTTCATAAAAATCTAAGATGTGAATCAGCAGGAGAGGAAGAAAAAGCTCGAGGGAGATGGGAGTTAGTGGGGGAGATTCCTGATAGGGGAAATGGGTCAAGATGTCAAAGCCTGGGATACTTCACTTCTAACTTTAAGCACACTGCTTTACTGCAGGGCACAGCTCATACGCTCATGCGCACAGTAAAGTCTATGTCACAAAGTGAGACTCCCTGTTGTGGTATTTTGTTGAGTCAAGGGCGGGGAGTAGGATCCTGAATGTGAAGACACAATATGGAAACAGGAAAGAGACTGTGGGATGCTGACCTGATGATTCACAATCTACACCAACTACCAAGTCAAATACCCCCAAATTAGACAAATAAGAGCCCCCCTTATCAGTCCTCACAGGTCCCCAAAACAATGGGAAGGAGTCTGGACTAATTTCTTTCAAATTTTGAAGAGAAGGGGCGAGCCAAAGGATGCAAAGGTGAAACACGGGCTGCTCTGCTTCCCCATTTAGGCTCCTGGGTTTACAGATGGGGAAACTGAGGTCACATAGGCAGAAGGAGGCTAATGGAGGTCTCATTTGATGACTGCCCAATGAGCCTTCTTCCCTGAGTCTGTGGTAGGAAAACATTAGGCAGGGTTAATGAACCAACTTCTCTGTCTCCTGGCAGCCTAGGTCTGCAGCATTCAGCTCAGATTTGAGCAAAATATCACCGACTCCCAGAAGCGCTTTCACTTTTAAAGGGAAATCGTAGGGATGTAAGTGAAGCCTGTCTTGCCCTGGGGCATGAATGTGTTTGTCGGAGGCGTTTGAGTGGGTTGTGGGAAGGGTTGGCTGTCTAGAGGAGACCTGAAAGAGGAGAGTGGAGGTGTCTATTTGCCTCTGTCTCCTGCCTTTAGTTATTCAGAACGGTGTCCTGGGACATTAGGGCTTGCACGTAAACCATGGGTGGTGACTTAGGTAATGGTTATGCAGGAGTCCGGAGAAACACAAGGTGAAGCACAGGTCCTCCCATTTGCCTCAGGCTTCACAGTCTGAGGACTCATGGCCTGGGATGAGTCACGAAACGAAGGTATCTTGGCTGAGAAGATATCTGTATCAGTCATGGATGGGCTGGAAAGACTCACTAGTCCATCAGTCCGCTAGCTCAGGCTTGTCTGCCACCGCTGTTTGAGACACCCTCAACTATGACACTGGCCTTTGAGCCCCACCAGCCTTCGCTCTAAAGGAGAGAATGCCCCCGTGTTTCGTGGGTGTGTCTGCAACTTGCTTGTGGGCAATCTAAGAGGTAGGACTGGGGTGACATCACACAGAAGAATATGTGCTTAGGGTTCTGTTTGTTTGCCCCTACGTAGGTGTTACCTCTTTTTTCTATTTAATTCTCATCCCAGAAGTGCCGCAGGAGGACAAGGATGTACTGTCTAGTTGAAGAAGAAAAG